>NW_013668552.1:0-15192 GCF_000517525.1 Limulus polyphemus
AGATAGTTCTAGAAACTAGAGGGCGCCACAGTGGTCACGTGACTCGCTGACGCAACAATACTTTGTTTGAAGCAATAATTGAAGAGCGTGACGTGTTCCATATCACGATGTCATCTGCGTACTGAGGAGCATGTGTAAAGGTAAGCTTGTGGAAAAGTATAACGTTAACAAAATTAATATAGAGTAGTGAGTTGAGTATAAAGCCTTGGGGACACTTGCATGTAAGGTGAATGAGCTTGATATTTCGTTATTTATCTGTTCTTTGGCTGTGCGGTTGTGCAGAAAGATAGAGATCCAGGTGATGAAGGTTTTTGAGGTTATTTAATTTGAATAATAGGCCACTGTGCCATACTGAGTAAATGCTTTTCGCACATCTAAGAAAACTGCGATAAAGGTGTGATTTCGGTTAAAGCCTCGCTAGATGGTTTCTGTTAGCCGGACTAGGTGATCTGCTGTTTTCTGATATACATTTTGAATGTCTGATAGAATATTTTTGGTTTCTAAGTAAAATTATAATCTATTGACTATTAATTGTTTTAGTAATTTCCCTAAGCATTTTAGAAGGCTTATGGGTCTGTAGTTACCAGGATCTTGAGAGTTCTAGACATTTTTTGGAATGACTTTGATTATAATTTATAGCTTGTTTCTAGATCGTTGGGTAGTATTCTGATGACAAGGATAAATTAAATAACTGGGTTAAATTATTAATGAAGTAGTCTGTTAAACACTAGGGGTTGTGATTTTAGGTATTTTATATTGAGTTTGATTTTGGTTAAGGTGTTGGACTTGTAGAAGTATTGATCTGGGTTAGTTATGTTGCTGTTTTTCGGTATGTTGTTGATAGTAAATTGGAAAGTGGGCTTCCAAAGGTATGCGTTGTTTATATGTGAATTGACATCACAGAATGTTTGAGTATGGAGGGTATTGAGGTTCGGCATTGTGAAAGCGGCCGTGGTATTCTTTATCTGTTGACACCGTTTTGTTATTGTAGGAGATGTTTTCTGGGAAATTATGTGAGGGGAGTTGCAGTTGTTTTGAATTTTTTTCCAAAAGTGGTGAGATTTTGTTTGGAGTTCGCTAGTGAAGTACAGAATGTATCAGTTTAATCGTTGTTGTTGTTTGATTAATTGGCGGATTGTGTTTATTTCTTTGTTTATGATCAGTTTGGGATTGTTGTTTCTAGTGGAAATGAATAGTCTGCGTAATTTTCGTCTTTGTTGTATATGTTGGTGTATTTCTTGTGTTAAGATCCAGGAGTGGGAATCGGTATAGTATTTTAGATTTGAATTCGAGGTGTTTAAGCTTGTTTTATAGCGTGAGTGATATTTAGGGCATAGTTATCAATCATGGAATGGTGAGAAGCCTGAGTGTGGAAGTCTAGGTGTGATTTGCTTAGTTTTGTTTTTAAAAGAGTCCAGTTTGTACTTGTGAAGTCGAAAGTAGTTGGTTGCGTTGCTTGAGGGCTTGGATGTTTGTTGAATAAAACTAATGAGATGTGGTTATGGTCGCTTCCGATGTTTTCATGTACCTTAAAGTGGGATGTGTGTGTGGAAAAAGGTTCGTGGAAGATATGACTAAGTCTACTATATCCTGAGATCCATCGTGGTGAGTATGGGTTGGTATATTATGATACGTATTAGAATTTCAAATACCTTGAAATTGAGATAAATGATACTTCAAATTTAATAGTTAAATTGTACTTTGGATTTAGTATTTAAATATATGCCGATATATCTCCAATTTATGATGTTTGTCAACAAGATTGATACACACAGTTTTCTTTTTTAACATAAATATATTTTAATATACAAACAACAATACAATTTACAATAACAGTTATGACAAATAGTTATTACACACAATGATTTATATACAAAAGTTTTACAAAATTACAAGCAATATAAAGTCTTCTTTCTAGTCTGGAACTTCCTTGACATCTTATCGAGGGTTCACAATGAGCGAGTTAATTACGAGTTGATGTAGGTACGATTCGCTTAACAGGCAGCTAGTTTTGTCCTTCTTTATTCACCAGCCACACACGCCGAGTTTTCCACCATGAAGTTATATAATGTTTTCGTAAAAATACCAATGTCCGATGAGAATCCACTGAAGTTAAATTAACTGTAATGTTCGAACTTTGTAAATGCTCCAGTTTTCCGATTGATAAGCGTTATAACAATCACAGTTATAGCTTCCGAAGTTTATAGTACACCAACTATAGCAAACCAAAAATAGATATTATTTTTTGGTGCGTCGCATTGGTTATATTTATAGGTGTTTGGAGAGTTTCTAAAAAATTCAGATTATGTAATAATACAAAGCTATGCTGCATTTACGTACACACTCAAGATTCTTCTACAACTTTAGGGAATAGGCAGGAGTTTCACAATACATATTTAACCCTATAAGCCGTGCATATTTCTAAATATAAACTTAATCTAAACAAACAGTGATATTAAAATAAATATGTAATAATAAATCCGTCACAATTCTCATTGATGATGACTATATTGTTGTCTTCAGTAATACTTTGGAAGATTCTGCCATTACTGTTGGTGATTGTATAATTAAAATCTTGGTGTTTGGAGTTGAGATCTCTGATGACTAAAATATGATGGTTATTGCCAGTATGTTTTGTATGAAATTAGTGTCAGGTTTGGTGTTTAGGGATATATATAGGTGGCGAGTATTGTTGTTGGGGGTGATTGTTAATTTGTAGTTGGAATAGTATGAATTCGTTGCTGATGTTGATGTCTGGGAATGATAATGTTAGTCTTTTTGTATAATACTGCTATACCTTATGTGTTTGGGATTTGAGGTTTGGGTTTAATGTAATACCCAAGGAGATTAAATCTAATGTTTTCATTAATGCATATTATGTCGATGTTACGTATAGTACATGTATCAGAAAGTTTATATTTCTTATGATACAGGTCTCCTTGTATTTTAACATGTAGTATTGAAACTATCTAACCTGAAAGTTACTCGGTCTTGACGTCTGTCAACATAGTCTGTTAGTGCAACTGGGTAGAATGAGCAGATTTCTCGCATAAGTTGTACTTGTCCTTTAATTTCGTTGGAGAGGGCGTGGTCGATAGCGTCAGCAACAAAGATGACTAGTCTTTCCAGAAGTTTGTTGTCTGTCCTTGGTTGGATGTGAGATGGTATTTGTCGTCTGGTGGCTTCAGAATATGATGTAGGTGCTTGGTATGACTGTGGGAGGGATGTGGGCTTACCTGTGTTACTTGTGGGTATTCTCAGAAGTGGAGATTGTGTTGCGTGAGATTGGGCTTCTTTGTCGGGCTGGTTTTGTGTTTGTTGTAGTTTGGTGGCTTGCAGGTATTTGGAGCATCCTTTATATGAGGCTGCATGGTCACTTTGACAATTTCTGGAGTGGGTGTTTTCTAGTGCGTTGGGGCAGGATGGAGGGGCTGAACATGGTGCTCCAGTAAGGCCACATTGTTGACAGTTGTAACACTGTAGTACCAATGCAATAGTTGTTGATTTGGTGGGCTCGGCTTGGTGGCGAATGTTTGGTGACTTTGTTAGTTATGGCTAGGTCCTGCAATAACATTTTAATTAATCATGTCAGTTTAATTGTTCTCCATGATGTGGTTCTGGAGATGTTGCTGGCTTGTATGTCTTTGTTGGCTACTTCTTCTTGGACTTCTTTTTGTTCAATGTCTAGTGTGACTCCTTCTATTACGACGTCATGTTTAACTTAGGGTGTGCCAGGGTTGAGATGTTGGCTGAAGCAATGATGGTTTTGGGTTATGTTTGCAGTAGCTTGACATAATCCTTGTGATGTTTACTCTTGATTACGATTCCTCCTTTTGGTGGGCAGTGAACGTCGGTGAGGCGGTTGTCTTGGGTGATGAGCATTTGAATCATTCTTTCATGGTGGATTCCAGTTATGAGTCAGAGGTGGTAGACCCTGGCGTCATCGTGGTGTTGTCGGCATTGTCGAGGGTGCTGCATAATTTTTCTAGGCGTTCGGGTATGGATAGAGCTGGTCCAGATGAAAGGGTATTAATGCAAAGCTTTTTCCTGATTCCTATGATGCAGGAAAGGTAAGAGGAAGCCCTTAAGACGGCTGGTTGATTACCTATACAATATACTACAAAACAAGTGAACAAAGGTAAAAACGTTATATGTATGCATAAGATGTACTTACCCATTTGGTATTCTACTTCTATCCAGGAAACTTACCATGAGCAGTGTATCTTATCTCTAAATCATCCAAAATACCCTAATTTTCTCTCCTTTTCTGATTTCAAAAATTCCGAGAAAAGTTTAAGTTAATCTATCAGTTCAAATTATGTCATGGATTTAAAAAGGATCAATTGTGTTACACTCTTGGTTTCATTCAGTCAAAGCTCTGAGCTACTTATACCACCAACCGTGAAAATTGATTGTTGAGTATTTTAGTCATACTAAGAGCCTCTCAACAATAACATGTGGAAAATCTACATTTTTTATTCTTTAAGTTACGTCACATTTTGAAATGTGAATGATAGTGTGATTAATTCCTAAAGTGTAGAATATCCTGTTTGCAAAAAAAAATTGGCATCAGCATTATACAGGCCTGTTCTCATGTCATTTCAAAAGTGAATGTTGAGCTTTCCCTACGTTTGCAGCTTTTTAAAAAGGAGATGGACGAAAGTTTGGACAGACACAATAGTTCACAACATATATAAGATAACTATGCAAAGGTCCTTTTCAGGACTACATAGAATATAAGTTACAGTAGTATATGGATAATCATATATGTAAACCACAGATTATACTATTCAAATAGCAAAATTGTAATAAATGAAACATTAATTATCAATTTTACTTAATCAAATAAGTCAATTATCAATGACTAAATAAATAAATATTGAAATGGAATTATAAATTGCAAAGTTCACCATAACAAGAAGGCAGAACTAATAATGTGTTAAAACTACAGAGAAGGAAATAGTAATTTATTTTATTCTGCATAACATGACACAATTTGACATGTTTAGATAGGTTTTCTCATGATCCAGATAAAAAACATTTGCCCACACAATTGTTTACACCTATGATCATACTTTGGATAGCTAATCCATCACAGCTAATGACACACAAGGAAATATCCACCTTTTGGCGTCACTTAGTGAAACTATGGCACAAAGTGATTTTTCGGTTTCAAAATCAACCCCACTAGATAGAAACCATTCATCTTCTCTCCCGTAATGCCCTCAGCATTGATAATCCTTTACATGCTATATCGTCTCCTTCTACTAACCCGAACTACATCAAATGGATAATCTACTGTTGGAACTTTAAACTAGCCTTGTAGATATAATGGTATAATTGTGTTGCTTTATTGTGGACGAACAAACAGTTATAAAAATAGTTTATTCAACATGCATCAGATATAATTGTTTATTATATCCAGGTAACAAACTCATGAATATTTACACCATTGCTATTCATCGGGATTTGATCCATGTTTTGGACCAGGGAAGGTCAGGTTTAATGTTGACCTCTTCCTCCCTCTCAGGAATTCTTATTTTGCTTGCACTGTTACTGAATCCTAGGTAATAACCCTTATTACATTGTTGTATTACTCACAGTATGTTAAATTTTGTCCATTGTCCGCAGTTTTAATTAACATACCCTTTTGTGCCATGTCAAATTCATGAGGTAATATTAAATCTATATTTTCACTAGCTTCACTTATGCATGATTGCACTATTAGTCCATGTTCACAATACAGTTACACTTAGCAGCCATATATATATACACACGCACAATCCTATTTTTACATATAAATCCCTTTTAAAATAGAGCTACATTTGTGTCTAGTATTCAGTTAGCCTAGTACTGTTTGGCTTGCAACTTTCTTATATTTATTGTGTTTAGAGGGGAGAGGTACTTAGGGCTTGGTTCATCAGTTTGCTCATCAGTTCATTTTTACGTTTACACTAGGAACTAGGGAACAGAGTCAAAATTCCCTCCAACAATACATAGATTTTATTTACTGCATTAACCATATGAATACAGTAAGTTATTATCAGAATAGATATTTAGTGATTTAATATTTGGCCTTGAGCAATTAGTGACATATAGATTATTGTTCACCATTTTACAAATTAATCAATTATCAACCATTAAGTATCACTCTTCATTTAGTAAAATTTAATGAATGCTCCACACTTAACATGATCTAATTATTATGTTTGCTTACCTAACTGTTACTGTTCTTTTTCTTACTCTGTATTTATTTTTCATTTGAATTATCCTATATTATTGATTAACTATCAGTTAATAGCGAAATATATCCAGCACAATATAAATAAAACACGTACAATGTACACATGAATCAGTTTCTAAGCTGCACAGCCATGATCATCACATTGCACATCTTCATTTATAAAATAATGAAATGCAACTTACATACATACATCAGTAGGAAAAAGCTTGTTCAACTAGCTCGACGTTTCATTTCAGCTGATTTGACCTGTCCCCCACCTACCTTTAATACACTCATCACTTACGAGTCTTGTGTAAATTATTTTATGACAATTCACACTTGCTCTTAATGTGAGACTACAGCAAATCTGTAAGAACTAGTACTGAGTAACCTAATGTTAAGTTCAAAGTTTGTGGAAAGACAGTCCCACATAATGATGATCTATGTTAAAAAAATGGTTGAATTTGGATAGATTGGGTCCTAAGTTGACCACGTTCTAAGTCCCTGATGAAACTCTTTTTCAGCTTAACTTCATATGCTTATCAACATTGATATTTTACCTTAGTTATATCTTGAAAGAAAATCATATAATAATACAAAAGACAACTTATGGTCGAATGAACATTGAGATTTGAGGATAGTGCAGCATTGAGATTCTGGCTTGACTAAATAACTTATTGGCTAGCCATCTCACCAACTAGATTGGTTTAGCATTCGCTTTTATGTCATATCTCTCTATGCAAGCATTGCTGGTTATCATACAGTAAGACTTTGTTATATTGGAGTAATCCATGGCATAAGACGATGCATAACAAGGTAATAAAATGTCCACAGAATTTCCACAAACATTTGACACAATTACTATACATATTGTATTGGGATAGTAACATTCTGGAACATTGACCATTAACTTTTCCCTCTGCTTGACCATACATCATCTAATTAATTAATATATAAGTTATTTCAGTCCGTTTTATTGGTGAACTCTCAATGTTTCTTTTATAACCATAGTATTAATATATGACTTAATATATTAATATATAAGAACTGTCTGTTTTCAACTCATTAATGTAAAATGATACCCTAGGTAGTTATGATAATCAATCCTCCAATGTTGATAGTTTTCAGCTTACACTTTGTGAAAATGTTCATTAAAACCACCATCTATAACTAAACACTGGATATGTGCTGTTACAAACCAAGCTCTGTGATATATAAATGTCTTTTCAGGTTGCTAACCTTTCCCTTGATCCTGCTTTTGTATTGCTGGGTACAAGTGTACTTTTAAGATGAAAATTACATTAATTTTTAACGTGAAGCATTTACTGTTTTATATTCATAAATATTGATTTGTTCTTAGTATTTTTCATTTATTGTCTAAAAAATATTCTAACTTTGAAGTGTAATATGCATATATTGTTAATCAGAAATTTAAGTTAACATTATCAAGTTTTGGTATTACTTTTTACAACTTCTATAACTCAGTGTTTTGTCAATAGGCTTCATTTAGTCATTGTAATTGGTTTTTAATAAAGGGGTGCATCAAGACTAGTATTTTATGTGTGATGTCCCTGAAGGACAAAAAATATACACATATATATATATATATATATATATATTCTAATGAGCTGAATACCAAAAGAAGTTAATGATAGTAAGATGCAAAACTGAACACATAACGATAAATATTTTTTAAATGATTAGTGTCAAAGCTTCTATATAGAGAATGATTAAGAAGTCCACTGATAGCTAAATAAGTTAGAAATGGAGAAGAGTACGAAACTAATTGTTAGAGGTATGGAATAAAAGAGTTATAGAACTACACTGTGACAATGTCATTGAGGTCATGAGATCAGGCCATTCAGAAATGTCATTAATATGCACTAGGCACCCAAAATGTAGATGGCAAAGGCTAGATAATAAATGAAATTTATTAAAGACAAAATACCAAAATTGCTTCTCAAGAACAAGCGTTATAGGTATAAGTGCCCTCCCCCTTTTATACGTATGAAATTGTAAGTAGTTAGGGGTGCAATTGCGCGTCTCGCCACCAGAGGGTGCAACGCACATGTCGATCTCAGACCAGGGGAAGACAATGGTCACCAGAAACGATGACTTCATAGTTCCACGAAGTAGAAACAAAGGGCGCATTGTTATGATGTAGATCAACATGACATTATGGTAGCAAAGTCTTAAAACTAATAATTTAATCTACAGTGTTTACAGTTCTGCTTTATAAGTAGATCATTAAGTACAACCTACATAGACTGACAGACCAGAAGGACTGCATACAGGTCTCAAGTTATGTTTTTTGTTTTCATTTATATATTACATGCGCTTTACAAAGGCGGACAATATTACTGACAGTAGTGTTTATATAGGCAGAGGATAATGAGTTCATTGTCTCAACATATGATGAACATCTGTATTTAATTACATGTAAATCTATTATTGGTTTAATATAACAATAAATCAGTTCTTGACACAATACGTTTTTTTAAGACTTTACTAATTTTTTCACAATGAAAATTTTGGAACCTGATCTGTATAAAAAGACATCTACTAAGGTCATATTTAAATGAAAACATTTTGCAACAAAATCATGAACAAACATATCATTAATATCTTTCTGAGATCCAAATTTAGATAAGAGTTTTCTTTTGACATATGTAAACAATGATAATAAGCATAATATATACAATATTGTCCACACACACAGGTGAATATGGTCTGTGCAGTACTTTTTTGTTGAAAGTCCACGTTTGACAGTTCTTATTATTGAATTTTCTTATGTTGAGATTATTTGGAGGCATTCCTAATGAATCGAAATGTTATTCTTTTCCATTTCAACTAAAGGAGTTACAGACCCAGTGGCTACCAGGTTTTATGACTCAGATCCAAATTGATGATGTACAGTTGTTTTTACTGCATGGTCAGGTAGTTGGTCAATGGCAAACACACCTTCAAACTTCTTTTGGGTATACAAATCTTGTGAAAGTATCAAATAAATTTCTAAAGTGTTAATAGCTTCTTATATATCAGTTATAATGTTTCTAGATTGATCAATTTCTAAAACTGACTGGAATTCTGCATAGGCAAGAACATTTATAATGTTGGGTAAGGCACTACCAAAACGTATTTCAATTCGTAAATTTCCCTGTTTCACCATGTTAAAGTGTGAATTTCCAGAAGATAGATCAGATGTAAGAGTACAGGCAAAGTGTGTATATATTCTCCCGAGTATTTTTCATATCCTATATCAATTCCTTGATCTTGAAACTGTTTTCCCATTTTATTAAATAATGTTTAGTAGCTTCATGCATACAGTTCGGCATCAAAATTGGGTTCTAAAGGTTGAGCAGGAATCTGTTTTCCATCCACATTGATTGCCACAAAATTGACACTGTAATGTTTGAAATTGTACGGATTTTCCTTCCAAGATCCATTAAATACATCATTATCAACACATCCTATAACAAGATTTGTAGGTACTTGACCTAAAAATGCATTATCGTTAGATACTTGTAAGTTTCCCTGAGGAATTGAAAACAATTTGCATATGTTTTTCAAAGGATGTTTAACCGTTCCTTTCTGAAATGCTTTAGAGTGTGACAGATCGACTGATGGATTGATCTTGATTTTTCTAGCATAGATAGAAATGTGTTGTGATAAAATTTTGAATCCGAATTCATCATATGACAGAAAGCAAAACGAATCTTTACTTTGTACAAGTCGGAGTTTTAAACTTACACCATTAGGCATGAACTTGTTCTGTAAAATATATCTGAATGTTGATGCCTGATCATGTCGACAGTTTGACTACCATGTGTATCTGTGTGTCAGTCTTTGGTCCTGTCATTCTCACCATCATTAAAATCAAGATCATCAAAACTAATTGCCTTGTCTGTTATTCATATGTGTGATGTAAAATAACTTATCTCAGATTCTCCATTATAAGTCAGTAAAGTTTCTATGTAGGCCTTATATGTGTAAAGATTGTGAGACAAATAAATGAATTTGTCATTCAGATGTACATCCACTTGAGAACATAATGAATGAAACAACAAATTGACAGATGCAGAGTTATCTTTATCTTTTTATGTCAGTCCCATCAGGCTTGAAAATATTTGCTTTTACATGAAAATATGATTGTGTCAGATCTAAATATTAATCTCCTGGCCCCGATATAGAAAATTCGATGGTTCCTCTGTCAGTCACTGAAGATGGAAGATAATATTCTGTCCACTGACTTGCCTCAATCACAGTTTGCGTGGGAGGGAGAGAAAATAATTCTATCTCAGACTTTGTCTGAAATCCTTGTTATTCATTCTTTTTATAGTTTTAGCTATCCTGAACACGGGACCTTTCTGTTTCCTCTTTTTATTAGACATATCTATCTGTTTAACATCTCGAGCCAAGTTATGAAATTCTTGTATTGCTCATCATTTTCCAGCATCAACAAACGATTTTCATTGTATGACATCTGATGCTAAACTTATACCTGAATGAATAGCTTGTTTTCCTAAGGCTAATGCTCCTTTTTTCAGAAATGGTATAGCCAAATGAAACACGTTACTCAAAACATTACCCAATCCATGTCCCCATTGCCATTGACTATCAACACAATATCAACTTGGTAATCGTAATAGGCGTCATAGACAACTGTGTCTTGATAGTAAGTTACTCTCATGACTGCAAAGATAGAGCATTACGACTACTCTCCTTTGTTCAATTGAGATAGGTCGACCAATGTCATCCTTTATGTCAATTTAAATAGTATGTACACTATAACTTTATCTCCAGGAAAAGTCCCATCCTCAGGCGGATCTGTTCAGGCATTTGTAGTTTTAAATTGATCTGTAAATAACCATATGTTTGTTTTGTTGCATCTTGATAAGCTTCTTCAAAATATTTGACACGTGCTGGAAGCATTTGTCTCGCTAAAACATTCAAGTGAGATTTGTCTTTGACATTCTTGAACAATATAATGTGTTGAGAATTTAAACTAATATTATATATTTCTTTACTCTGATGAAATAGATTCTGTACAACATAAAACACTGATAAATTCAAATGGTGAATTCCACGTGTAAAAAAGTTGAGACACTTGTTTATTTTCTCCACTTTCACTCATACGATTATCAATAATAAAAAGATTTGGGTTATCAGACCATAAATAATCATGCAAATTTTCTGGCAACTTTTCAACACATTGAATATTGGGAATATTTTGCATTAATTTAGTACACAGGGGTTGAAATTCACCATAAAAACCTACGATATTTTCAGGAATGTGATAGATAGTTTAAGGATGATAAAAAAATTGTGATTTACCACTTGTCAGATATGACACTAAACACATAAAAGGGTGTTGTAGATGGTTATAGAACTCTAACTCTAATGAAAGATAAATGAAACAGAACTCACCTTATATAGATCATGTTTGAGCACACTTTGGATAAGCCTCCAAAGCCATGAACATGCCCTCTTTTCAGTGTCTCTACAACAGGCAGTTGCCGTCCATTCTACAAAGTTTCAGATGTAGTATATTTGGATTATATCATGTGCTACAGCCAAACACCCTCAAAACAAATTGAAGCACAGCTTGGGAATAGCTCTTCATACTAAAATTATCTAGATATGGGCAGGAGTTAGCTGAAAGCCTTTACTTTTGTTTCTCATAAAAATTAATGTATGCCTAATGAGACTGTGTTGTGTTGTATTCTACTTCTAAAACTTTTAATTACCCAGATCCCAAAGAAAGCTTGTGAAGGGCATCTTCTCAGTATAAAACTCTCAAAAAAAAGAAATTTTGAATATCCATTGTACTAAATATACATGATAATAGTGAGGGCAAGATTTTAAATGTGATAAATCAAAAAACTCTTTTTAGTCTGAATAGTTAATAGTGACAATGATTACTTGCTTATGTAAGTACTCATTACATTTCACTCCATGGGTAAAGAAAAAAAACAGTACGTTTAATGCATTTGTTGTCATTCATGATACATAGAAGTATTGTTCTATGATATGCACTTCTGACATTCAGTCGAGAAATAACTTCTTGATTTACGAGAAAAACTATAAATTTATTAGTCATCTTCATCCTGTTGAATCCAATAAATATAAAATGCTCTTTAATATTGGTTCTACGTTCCACGTAAGTACATCTTTAAATATAACTAGCAAATAATGTATATTTATTAAGGTACATTCACGTAATGCTTATAATTTTTAGGGATGCATATAGTTACAGCAGTAGTTAGAATGAGACTTGAGCTGCAGAAGTAGGAAAAAGGGGATTACAGCATCATAACCAGAGGGCACTTTGCCAGAAACGCATTGCTATTGGTGGCATCATATGATTACGTCATCAACATTATAGTTTTCACCTGTGTATGTTGCTTGGCATGGAATGGTGGTTAAGGTGCTCCACTCGCAATTTGCGGGTCGCAGGATCGAATCCCCTTCATCCTGAACATGCTCGCCATTTCAGCCGTGGGGACATTATAATATGATGGTCAATTCCACTTTCCATTGGTAAAAAAATAACCTAAGAGTTGATGGTGGGTGGTGGTCTTACACTGCTAAATTTGGAATGGCTAGTGCAGATAGCCCTCATATAGTTTTGCACGAAATTCAAAACAAACAAACAATCTCTGGGGTATGGATGATAATCGCACAGTACTTGCTCTTTGCTTGTCAGATGTCGATATGCTTGGCATCCATAATTTCCTATTTTGATACATGATAGTCCTGTAACTCGTGATATCATTCTGGCCTTTTCCATCCCTTTCGTGTACAGCCTGGTGTAAAATTGTAAAAGGTTTCTACGTGTCTCTAGAAGTTTTGGGAATGTTTGTAGTTATGCACAAAGCTACACAATGGGCTATCTGTGCTATGCTCACCACGGGTATCGAAACCAGGTTTCTAGCATTGTAAGTCCGCAGACCGTGGGAGCTTGTGGGAATGAAAACTGTCCTTCCTCCCATTCAAACAAATGTAAGTAAGGTGCACATGGTGGGTGGTTTTGACTAATTGTCTTCCACTAGTCCACCACTGCTAAATTAGGAACAGCTAGCACAGACAGCCCTCATATAGCTTTGCACGAAATTCAAGAAACAAAGAAACAAAACCTCTATATGCTAATATTTGATTGAGACAGTTATTTCACTGATTGTTTTGTGTATTATTTAGCAAGATGGTAATTCTTGACAAAATATTTGATATTAATATATTATTTCACTAGATTTATAGTTTTTGCTTTTATGATTAATATACATTTATTTGGTTCTCAAGCTCATGAAGTCAAAAAATGTTTGCAGTGTCCCATTCTAAGAAACACACACGTCTTTTTTGTTTTCTAACGAAACCTTATAGTCTAACACTACTTTATGAGATAATGGAGCACTTTCGACTTTGACAAGTTCTAAGAAAATATATGTGTTTTTTTTTATTTAAGTTAGAGGACCACTGCCATCCAGTTCTATTTTATGAACGAGACAGTTGGTATATCTGAATGCGTTTTCACTTAATAACTAATTCACATGTGTCGGGAAGCCCCTTCCAGACCCCGCAGCTAAACCCTAATGCAAATATCTTCAGTCCTGTTAGAAGTCACATTTCAGATATGAGTGTCAGGGATAAGGGTGATCTAGTACAAAGGAAGCCACAGGAATTCGAAGGGAATGCACCATGGGAAGCATATAGAGCACAATTTGAGCTCCTTGCAGAGCTGAATGGATGGACAGAGGAGCAGAAAGCGGTATATCTGGCAACGAGCTTGAAGGAACAACCACTGGAAATACTTGGACAGTTGTCAGCAGATGACAGGTACAACTATAGAGCACTGCTAGCTGCTCTAGAACGCAGCTACGGAACCCAAAATCACTCTGAAGTCTACAAGGCTAGGTTTAGGACGAGAGTCCGTGCTAAAGGGGAGAGCCTGCAAGAACTGGCACAGGATTTGGAAAGTATGGCACACAAGGCCTACCCAACAGCACCACCCGATGTCCTCAAGCTGTTGCTGAGGGATCAGTTTGTAGATGCCTTGGACAGTCCACAGCTGAAGATACAAGTAAAGCAAGCACACCCCTCTACTATGCAGGATGCAATGGCCAGAACTCTTGAATTCGAATCCTATATTAAGTCCAGCACAGAGGCACCAAGGTTGGTACAGTCATCAGGATTCAAGACCAGAAAAGGGGCAGCTTTCAAAGAAGTTTGAAGTACTTTGCTGGTACTGTAACAAACCTTGGCACAAGAGAGCTCAATGCCAGCAACTTCAACACAGAGAAGATGCCACAGTAGGAAAGGCTGCTATCCAAAGAGGTGGTTGAAACTGTGGAGAGCAAGGACATAGCAGGGCCAGTGTAAGAAGAATACAACCAATAAGTCAGCTTCGGGAACCAGTAGTGGTTGGTGCTGAGGGACGCCCATCAACCCCCATTGTGAAAGTCCCAACAGTTAAGTGTAAAATGGCAAGCACACAGAGTGTCTACGTGACAGGAAAGCTGGATGGCAAAAAGTGCTCCTTTGTCATAGATTCTGCATCTTAGCAAACCATTGTGAGTATCAAGGTGCTGGATCACAAAGGAGTACCAGAGTAATTAACTAAGTAGCACAGACGTAACAATATCATCTCTCCCATAGCAACACGCCCTGTGATGATGATGATGATGTAATCCCCCTTTTCTTCACTTACACCACTCAAGCCCCATTCTAATTACTTATTACAGTATCCATTTAAAAGAGACGTACAAAGGTTCTAAACTTGCTCTAATCTTGTATTTTAGTCCAAGGTTAGTTGTCACAATAGCTGTTCCATAATACTTATGCGTGCTTGGCATATCCACCCGGAGTGGAATAATACTGATTTCAAGATAAGTAATACAGTGATTTCTATAAGCTAGTTTGTTCGTTTGTTTCAAGTTATGCACAAAGCTACACAATGGACTATCTGTGCTCTG
>NW_013668552.1:15217-16725 GCF_000517525.1 Limulus polyphemus
CGGTTTCTAGCGTTTTAAGTCCGCAGATATACCGCTGTGCCACTGGTGGGCTATTAGTTAGTATAAGTTGGGACTTTATCTCCTTGATAATGTCTATTGGAAATGATCAATGATGTAAGTCAGCGTATCTCAACCTGGGGTCCGCGAGGGTGCTCCAGGACCACAAGTCATGTCCGAAATTTCAAAATAATATTTAAAAAATTTGATTTATATAATAAAAATATTCTTCATATATTACACTTATATGAATTCAAACATTTAAATTAGGAATACAGTTTTTCATAGACAAATAACTTTTTTTCAAAACAAAAACATTGACAGTTTTGAGGATCTGCAAAAAAGTTTAAATTAAAAGAAATCCTTGGGTTACTAAAGTTTGAGAACCACTGATGCAAGTAATTTAAGAGTTGTAAATAGCTGATTCATTTGTTTTGCAAGATATGTGATGAAATGGGATTGTTGTTATACCACTTATTTTGATCACGTTTCTCATTAAAAGAGCCATTGGTTTTGTAGCTGGAAGCTAGTGAACTTTTGACAACCCTAAAAACTTTGTTTAGTATTGGTTTTAATTCCCTGATCAGTACATATCTTTATGATTTGCTTTAATGAATATTTTACATTAGTGACAAACTTTCTGCGGCATGGTGCTACCAACATAAGGCCAAATAATATCAAAATGTAGCTTTGACACATGCTGTTCCACAGCGAATTTATAGCGTCAATGATTGTCACGTGACTTGCTTATTTGTATCTTCAAAATCATCATTCAACCTTTTGTAGTTAGAAATTAGCCTGACTTTTATTATTCTTAACTTTGTAATACTAAGTCATTATCTTTATGTTTTCTGTTGATCATAATCTCATCAAGAATGTTTCGTGTTTGAATGTTTTTTATCTTTCAAATACTTAATTTGAAAGATATACTAAGATTTAGCCGTGATTTATAAACGCTTCCTAGTACTTCCTATTTTTAAATCACATTTCCTACTTTTAATAGGATTTTAACTATACATTAACATATATGAGATTTTGTTTTATAAGGAATCTGTAATATGTCATTATAGCACAATTACTTAAATCTAGAAGCACATTATTGATACTAACCAAGTTAAAAGATGTGTAACACTGAACCTTTGGCCACATCCAGATGATGCAATTTTTATGTTTCTGAACAGATCTAAACACTTTTACATCACATTATAAACTGTAATTTCATATCTGATTTAGATTAAGAGAAATGAGCAGTCAAAAACTAATAGAATTTTTGTCTTCGTGTAGTTGAAGAGGCAGACATATACTAAACAATAGAGAATCGGCACAAAACAGTTCCATTGGTAAATATTAATCTTGTGAGGTAGCAAATTCTATCATTTCGTTATGGTTTTGTCTACCGTTCATTTATTATTCCTTCTGTCGCTTTAGTTTCGCTATGAAATTTTAGTTATAACAAAGTGCTAACTCGCTTTCTAGTTGTTGCGTCAGCGAGTCACATGACTAGTGTGACG
>NW_013668552.1:17589-29965 GCF_000517525.1 Limulus polyphemus
CTTGTGTCGCTAAAGTTTCGTCGGAACGAAGTTACGGAAAGTTAATTAACAAACGGAGACGTAACATAGTTGATTATGATGGTTTTAAGTTAATATGTATTATGAGACTGGCACCAGTTTCCACAAACGGTGACGTACAGATATTACTAATATTCTGAAAGACTGTGTAAATTTTCTAGTCACATGAAACGTTAATCTCGTGGTCTAACCACTAAATAAAATCCCTGTTACAAACTTCGTCAAGTTAGTTCATGAGAGACAGCTGAAAGGTATTTTTGATTCATGTTGATAATGATTTTGTAGTTATATAAATGTGGAGTATTTTTGTTTTTGTTTTGGAATTAATAAAATATATATTGCATATGTGTGTGTGTAAATTAAGACATGTTTGTTTCAGAATTTCAGGCGAAGCTACATAAATCCCTAAAACGAAAAGTACATAAACTTGTTTAACGAATGGAATTCTAAAAAAAAGATATGTTAAATACAATTCAATTTTTACAGTCTTTGTATAACGAAAAACTGTGAAAGAAGTCGTGATCATTACGATATGCGAGTTACTTGGAATTTAATTTCCTTTGGCGGCAATCGGCCAAAATCAGTTATGTGAAATGATATGTTTTGTTTTATTTTATCTTTTTAACTAGAATGTCATATGATCTCACAAGCAAAGCCATAAAACTAATCTAATCATTATTAATTCAATATTATTTCATTTTTGCATACAATTAGTTCATAATTTCAATTATACACTTATTTTAATAACACCAGATACAAGTTCAAAGTGGAAAGATAAGTTGAATAAGTATGCAATATACAACAAGCACTACCGAAGATTGAGTACGATACATTAAAAATATTTTTAAAATGCAAATCAATAAGTCATGTGATAACCACAGTTGACATAAAATCTTGGATAAACGGAATGTGCATTTTGACAGTTTAGAGGCATTGTGGTGCCTCCTAAAATTGGTCATTTTTGGAATGATGCCTAAAAGCTCTTTTGACATAAAATATGCATGTACTCAAATCGTAAGATGTTTCACATTAGGGATTTAGAATTTCCAACACAGAAATATTCATTATACTTATTGTCATTAGAAAACGAAGGAATATTGGTAAACTTTGGACACCAAGACAATCCAGAAAAAAGACCTGTAACAAGTTGTATTCAAGTCATGCTATTCCAGTTGCGGCCAACTCTGGCGTTGAAGTCTTTACAGAAGGATGCCCTATATTGGAATGTTAGATATTATCTTGCCAAGCTTGGCATAGAACTCTTCCATGACTTCATAGTCTACTTTGAAGGTTGAAGCATACACACTGGTGATGGAAGAGCGCTAAATCTAAGTAAGCTCTAGGCAGAAAATCATGAGGTGTTTTCTGACGCCTATATGTAGCACAGAGGGTTGATTAACAATTTTATTCTTGATAGGAAAGTCAACTCCATGAATTCGTTGCTTTTTCTCTGCTTTTCCTTTTGAAAAGAATATGTACCCTCCACTATATTCTTTGAATTATCCTCCATTTACTCATCAGATTTCACTCAATGTAGCAATGTGGATGTCAAATCTCCTAAATTACTGAGGACGATGTACATATAATGCTGAGGTTAATCATTGGTTGGATTGTACATGAAGATCCAAATGTTCCAAGTTCCAGATATGATTTTACTGTAGGATGGTCCCTCTGGATGCTATTGCCCAGTCGGCAGTTGATTGAGGCAGACTCTGTTTGAGGCATTTTTATAAGCCCACTTCCTATTAGGGGTAAGCAGAGTGGATCTTAAAGAAGGCTACTCAATTACGGATGCTGCTGCCTAAACACTCTCCTGCCTCTGTATGGGATTGTCATTGCACATCAGTAGTCACAAGTTACTCAATAGATGGAGATTCTTGATCAATTGATAATGGGTCCAAGATGAATGGAGATATATGCTATGCTACATCCTTTTCCTGTTTTCACAATCATTGCTTCTTCTTCTACCTGATCCACTATTGGGGACTTAGGGTTAGAAATTGGAGTTTTCCACTCTCAGAAGTGGATAACCTTACTAGGTTGATGAGCCCCACCTACCCAAAGCAGCTGGTTTTAAGGAATCAGAACTCGCCTTTCATCCCAACACCTTTCAATGGGAAAAAGAGCCCCATTATGAGAAGGCCAGGAAGGAAATTGACTGTTAAAGGCTATTTAAAATTCTATGCCATAAGGAGTATTTTATATGAAAGGAGAACTTATCTTCATCTACACCTTGGCATAACAGTTAATTTGAGGCTGTATATCTGTGTAATCAAACTGAAATGGATACTGGGAAACCATAATATATGTACACTATATGGGTTATGGAAAGTATGCAGGAAAGAGGGGTGTGCTTTGGATACAACAGTCTTATGACAAAGTACTCTGCAATGGAAACTACACTGCCAGGCTATTATCAAGATGTGTGGTCATCAGATAGAGCATGACTAGAAGTGGTAACATGGACTGTAACGACGAGCTGAGGCTCTAAAATCGTTTTACTATAACGTACTCAGCCTCTGTATTCTTTTAAAATATCGAACTGTAGGTATTTTTCAAACAAAGAACACCAACCATAACTTTGAAATTTAATGCCGATTATCGGAATTAATAAGTTACTTGCTTTTAAAAGCTTGTCAGTCGAAAAGTTGGGATTTATTATAAAAATACTAGAAATATTTACAGAGCAGTTTTTAGTTAACTCAAAACTGATTTACATATACTTTCTACCTCGACTTAACTCTTTCGTTACTGACTTGGTGAATTATACTGACCACGTGACCCAAAAGTGACCATTGGAGTTTCCATACTTTAAGTTTAACACGTTTCGAGTATATTCACAAAACTTTTCAAGCCTTTAGTAAGCATTAGAAGTCTTTTATAGATAAAATACCAATTTTTAATTCAATATTTTTATTAAAAATTTGTCCTTGAATATAAGTCAAAATGTTGACTGCCCCGAGTGCAAAGTGATTTTCATGTTAAGATTAAAAACACTTTTTCATCTGAAAATTTTCACGTCATTTGCGTAATCTCTAAAACCTCCTAAATAAATATTAAGCGTTTTTATGGAACCTATATATTTTATCTGTTATTTTCGTTACCCTAACTCTTTATGGGGTCAGACAATTTGACTGCCCTTGTAACCACCATAAACCTTTAAAGGTTGAAAAATGCGAAATAAAGTGAGTAGCACTGTTCCATTCTCTTTAGTATTGACCACGAAGTTTCAAAGTACTTCACCAGAGAATTGTTCATCTGACTTTTTCACATCTATTTCCACTGTTTATGAGCAGTGGAAGTAGAAACGTGTTCATAAAGCAATGAATTAGTGCTCCTGCCATTAGATACTTTACTTGATATTGTAATATGACACCATCGAAGGCAAATAAACTCATAAGATGCAGTTACCAGAATTTTCTCACAGAATGTATTGTAATCCCAGCCCCGAGAGCACACTGGTAGAGGATGTATCAGCTTGTTTATAGCACAGTGGTTACAACCGAGAATTGCCTGAAGTAATTAAAGTGGAAGAACATATTTATGATATGACTCTATACAAAGTACAGTCTGATTCAATAAACCTGTTAGGTATTTTGATGTTCGTTTTCCTCCCGGGGTGATCGGAATTTAGTAATATAGGTGTACAAAGTACCGTAACGTTCTTATGAATATGTGTGTGTGTGTATATATATATATATATATATATTACTACTTACTCATAAATGCTCAAGTTTTAGTTATTTTTCTTAAAACGTAACAATAAATAAAAAAGATAGAAAGAAACTATGATTTATAGTACTTACGATACTACAAAACTGATTTGTACTCACGTGTCACACCTGCCAAGCCTCGCCGTAAGCCTCGTTTATTCTCTCAAGTGGAGAGGAACAACAAATTAATTTACTATACTGGTAAACATGTAAAACCACTGTAATTTATTTGACTTTCTAACAAAGCTATATGAAGGTTTAAAAAATCTCATTTCTGTTCAGACCAGCAACTTGCTCAACATACTTCAAAATACGCATTCAAATACAAGTTTCTCCTTAAAGCCAATTATAAACGACTGTCAGGTTTACGTAGTTTGGAATGTGCCCTTCTTATTGGTTATAAACAAAACATATACTTAAGAGTAGTAGACAAAAGTAAATAAGAGGTTTCAAAAGAATGAAGTAGTGGGGGTGGCGGTGGGGCTGGTTTTGTTCACCCTCGAAGGTTTGAAAAATATATTGATATTTTAGTAAATGTCTGTAGTTTGAGTTTTTAATTCGTCAACCTCTACAGACGTTGTATGGTGGGCGTAATAAAATATAAACTGAACATTGATACAAGAAGATATGCAATAAGACACACAAAAAAGTGTATTGGGTGTTTTCTTAAATATTTTCTTTCGAGTTAAGAAATTAAAACATATATATAATATTAAACTTTGTGATGCTCATTTTACTGACACACAATGATAATAAAGTAATTCAATTAACTTTTGAAAATCACTCTTTAAAACGCCGTGACATGTGCTCTTTGACCTGTCTATTGAGACTTACATTTGTAATTTTGGTATCTGATTTATATACACACATACATATAAATAGTAAATTAGCTACTACAAAGAACCAATTAGACAAATAACGAACTTAAGTGAAATATTTGCAGTGCTTGTTGCACGTCTTTCATTTATATAACATTCACAAAGTGTCTCACTTAATATTTTCAACACGAATAACACCTTATGTTTCACATTGGCTAAACGTCAAGGTCAGCCCCAGCCCTTCCTGATTCTCAATAACTGACGTGAGGGGAGCAAACAGTCAGCAATACCTGCGCCACCATGGCAACTCGACACCAAATGAAGCCTAGGTGTTATTCTTATAATGCACTTACTGCTGGAAGTGCAGAGCAAATTCAGAGGTATATCATGGGCTTAAACTTTGGGCCATTTGATTCATAAACCAACATGCTAGCCATTAGGCCACGATCAGCATTTTTAAGCATTCAGTAAATTCATCTGAAACTTTCATTAACATGTGTGAAATATCTTTTAACCGAAACTAACTAACATTTATTAATTGTTTCACTTGCTAACAGAATTTGTAGGATCCATAAACTGTGCATCAAACGTCTACAAGAACTAGTGTCCCCTGGTGGGACATTGGTAAGTCTACAGACTTACAGTACTAGAATCCACAGTTCAATTCCCTGCAGTGGATACAGCAAATAATCCAATGTGGCTTTGTTCTAAAACAGACAAACAAGAACTAGCTGAAGTATCCATTAGTTAAATATCAAGTGTTTTACCGATACTTATCTTTAATATTGTGTTCAGTATGAAAGGACTTGTGATGTTAAAAAGTAAGTAATGTCAACTATATTTAGCTCATTCATAAGCAATTAAAAAATTAACAGAAATTGTTTCCTAACCTAAATACAGATTTTATCAAAAATCTAAAAAGAAAGCTATCATGTTCTTTAACACATTCTTTAGTAATATATATACATTTCTAAAACTTTTAGTTTACTCTTTTTCTATGCAGTTTATCATAAGCATATTGTTAAAAATCATTGCCATTGCTTCATTCTAGTTGTTTCTGTGTCTTTGCACTTTTATCTCATAATCAGATGGTTGCAAATTCTAGACTTGCTCATCACATGCTGTTGTACCCTTGAGAAAGATTCTTTATTCCAATTGTTTCAGTCTACCCAACTGTATGATGAGTACTAGAAGATTGATGGGAGAAAAACCTGCAATTGGCTGGCATCTCGTCTAGGAATAATGTGTCACCATTTTCACCTGATTATGCCAATAATGCTTGATTTCAGAACCAGTTCCTAATTGCTTTTTCAGCATAGAAAGAAGGAGGGGGGAGGGGCTTGTGATTGATGACGATCCACATGAGGAGTTGCTTTAGATAGAGGCAACAGATAGCTTCGAACATCAGATGGGTTACAGACATTGGCTTTCAAATTGATATGAGTGGGGTTGATGAATTGTCAAAAGCTACAATTAGCACTGGTTTGGGGATCTAATGATTGAAAGGAAGTTTCAGTTCTTGTTCTCCAAGCTATCAAATGAGGTTCACTTTATAATGTAAGCAATACATTGTGTGGCTTACACTTGATTATCTAAAGCTAGGATAGTAAAGTAGTCAAAAGACTACTGGATGAAATGATTTCACAATTCTTGCTGTGTAAGCCCATAAGTGGTGACATAAGGTATCATGTACATGTGACAATGTGTAGTTGAGAAACGAATGATTGAAAATGCTTTATGACCCTTACTTTCTTAGCTAGAAAATGATACTGAGAAGATATACAGTACATAGTAAAGTTATTCCCTGATAGTCTCTAACTAGGACATTCATGTGATTTAAAAGTCAATGACTGAAAGGGTGTTGCAGCTCTTCTTTTCACATAACCTGAACAGTGACATGAAATATCATATATGTACTATGCCATATGATTACTTACTACACACGTAGTAGAAGATAAGAAAGCTGGAGTGAATTGATATTATACATAGTACATTCACAGTTTGTAAAACTGAAAATGGTAGCTAGGAATTCAAAAACTGTTGAGTGAGTTTTGCAACTTTTATTTTCTAAGCTATTAGATGGCGTTATACATACAATATAAGCCCTTCATTTTGTCTTTACCGGTAACATTATTTACTTCATAAGTTAGGATGGTCATATGATTGAAACATCAGTGACTGAAAGGGCATTGTGACCATTGCTTTCAGAACCAGAGTGAATTTTCTGAAGCAAAACTTCATCCAATATTTTGAAAGAATCACTCCCATAATGTATTTCAGTAGATAGAACACTACAGAGCATATTGCCCTGAACATCTGAGGTTTACCTCAGTAGTACGACAGTTCTACAAGTTATGAGGGAGTTGTGTTATAATTTATACATTGATACCAAAATTAATGACATAAATTCACAAAATAGTAGTTTAGTAAATTTGTGAATGCAAGTCAACAAATGCAATGCCACGGCTTTTGACTCGTGATCCACATGGAAAGGGTTAACAGATCAAGATCCTCATCAGAGGATATATTTTTAGGTTCTAACTTGAATACCAGAAACTGTGACACTCCTTGGTAGCCCAAACAATTCTTCAAATTTGATCTCATCAACTCTTACATTTGGTGTTTGAGAGAACAATGCATCTTGCTTTTATGGTAGTATAAGTTTATCAACACATGAATACAAAACATTGTTTGGAATGTTCTGTATTACTGATCCTCACAAATGAACCAAATTGTTTGGATGCCATTTAACCTCCTCAGTTTCCAGATATGTCTATGCAGCTTTGATAATGTTCACATTGTGCAGACAAAGACTTGAGTATGATAGTTCCCTTGTTATCTTTTTTCTCTCGGCATAATTTCACCATACTAGTGATCATTCTCTGGCTGGAAAATTAATTTCTACCAAATAGCTTTAATTACTGAAGGATAACACCCTGCTTGAACCTGCCAGAAGCCAAGGTTGTATCAGTTTTGTGTAAATCTCCACACACTTGAAATGGTTTCTCAGTATGTTTCACTGTAGATAATGTATGTTAACCACTATACAATTCTTCTCTATATTTAACAAACCATTGTTGATTGGTCTCAAACAATTTGAATTTGGATTGATTTGAAAAGTGCACCCTCTTCCAGCTTTGTTCTTCCATTGTTTTAAGTTTGGTGCCAATGTCAATCTTTTGGTTTGGTTGTGTCTCTTAAGCACTGGATTTTGAAGCAGTTGCACCTCCATTGAGGCCATTTCGCGTAAATGTGTATCTTACTATTTTGAAGGTAACATTCACACCTGTATTTGCAGACAGTTTATTGATAAGCACTCTTTGAATAGTGTTTCCCTGCCTTTTTTTCTAGTCTATCACTTCAAAATTAGAGACAAATAGCATAGATATCCCTTGAGCAGCGTTGTACAAAATTCAACAAACATACAATACTCAACAGCATTCCTTTTACAACATTGACATTTATTACAAATAACTACTACCTTACACGGCACTGGTGTATTAGACTTCATCGAAATTAAACCAAGGAACAACACTTGTGTACATATAAGTACTATAATTCCCTTTGCTACATGAACTTGTATAATTTACTGTTCTTGGGCTTGATTATACAGCATTGGATGACTTCCCTAAAACATCAGCTCACGTGTGTTTTAGGAAACTGACAGGTAAACATTACAATATGTTCTTCTATGAGGATAGTGATTCCAGATCCTAGATCGTAAATGACTGTTTTCATTCTGTCAGCAACATCTTTTAAACAAGGCCAGAGATGCATTTCTCCTCTAACATCTAGCCTATCACCATTTACCAAAATCAACTTAGTACTCACTGAACATAGTGATGTTCTCACTTAGACAGCTTAAAATATCACAAGATTCACCAGGAACTCAAAGTATCCCCCTTGTACTCTTACTGGCATATATTAAGTTCTATCCAGGCCTGGCAGAGCTGGACTAACCACTAAACTCTTTGGTGCAAGCTGTCTGCTGTGCTCCCCCAATTTAGTGGCGAAGCACGACTTGAGCTCTGCCTGCTTTCTGGATGATTTGCCACAGCCTCCTGGACCTGCTGATCTGACAGCCACTATCAACACAGTTACCTCCTTTGATGCTTGGTAAGATGTGGGTTGGCTTGCATCAGCTTACCCATTGGCTGGAAATGATAGCTTTCCCTTCTGCATGGCGAAGCATGGGTAACTCCTTTTCTACTGCCCTTCTTGCCCACAAGCAAAGCAAATGCTTCACTCTTCCTATACTGATGATATCCAGGTGGAGGCAACATCCATAACTTCGGTATGTATCCCATGGATGGACAACGTGATAGCAGTGTACTCTCTGGGTAGAATTACATAACGCTACCTACTCAATGGAGACCAGTAAAATTGCATCAATTTTCCATTCTTTGGAGGTGGCAGGTTATTAACCCTCCATGTGGGTCTAGCCTACTACAGTAGAGATACTTGGGGGTCATACCATCTGCCAGTGGAATTGTCACTGCAAGCTTGTTCTTCTCCAACAGCTGTTTTAAAGTGACTATGTCAAAGCATGTCACGACAGCCACAATTTCTGTGAGAATAAAGATTCCTACCTCCTGTGTCTAGATGCCAATCCTCTTTTGAGCTCTTAACTCATCCTGATAGATCACTCAATTCTGAACTGGATGGAATCAGCAATATAACTTATACACGACTGTTTCTCAATAATCATCCTGCTACTCCTTGTCCAGATGGTTGACAATGTTAAGGGCCATATTGTCTAAGCTCAGGACCAGGCATTATCAAGCTTTTTCTTGAGTCCATCTATTCCAAGCAGTTATCTGCCTAAAACAATTTAGAAACTGGTATAGGTCTTATTTTATCATCCCCTTGAATATAGGGGCTTGATTTGTTTGGTTTTGCTCACAGGAACTTGTGTGCTGGCCCATAGCCTCTACCTCTCATTATTCCAACAGACATCAGGAGGAGATTCTGCTGATACCCGTGGTTCTGAATAGAAGCTGCCTAATATGTGATCAGTTTCTGATCCAGGGCTATAAGGCAACAATCTACTCAAGGTACAACCCCAGGTATCGAAAGCTGTTGTCAGTGTCATGGGAAACCTTTTAATCCTGAAAGGTATTTCACCCCATGGGCCATGGTTTTTACATTTAAGTACCTGTTGTTTCACCTTCAAGGGAGATATCTCTGAATGATGGAAATAATCTTCCAGTGACACTTCCAGCCTGTCTATTAGTTGTCTGTGGATTAGACCAGAACTGGGGCTGCGGTGCTCTGATGATGACAGCCTAAGAGCTTGATAGGTATCTCCCAATGCAATATTTAGTTTAATAGGTGCCATCCCACTTTGATGACCCTCAGTCATCAGCACTTCCCTTCTGCCAAAATCAAACCTCAGGGATACCATTTGCTCAAGTGGTCTTGGTGATCTAGATGTGAGCAAATTTCCCTAATTCAGTGGTTGCAGACTGGCCAATGTCATATACCTTGACAAACATTTTATGCCCAGGAGAATACTTCCTCTAGACTCGTCTTATCTTACATACAACTATATTTCTTTGCTAGTAAGCTCTCCATCTTGGTCGTGAGTACTTCTACGTCCAAAAATGTCATTCTAATTGTAGGAAACTTTCCTTTAAAACCATTTCAAATACAAGAGACCAAACAAGGGCTAGTATGAATGTTAAAAGTATAGAATTTCCACAATAAATCCTATTATCATGGAACCAAAATTTTTCTTCCTATCTACTTATAGCATTTTCAGATTGAAGCTGATTTCCTGACAAATATTAGACAGTTAGTCCCACTAATAACAGTAGATTCGATCAAGAAATAAAAACAGTAATTCGAATATGATGAATTGACTGGGTTTTCATAGTTTGTGTGAAATATTGAAAGTGGACAACTTTGACAAAATGAATACAGTCTTTTATTATAAAGCAAATAAGAAAACACGGTATATATACTTGTGTACATGAAAAGAACATTGCTTCTATTGGATTGTGACAGCTCTGCAGTTTTTCTTCTCTTGGAATAGATTTCTGTCAAACTAAACACGATGGATTTTAAATAGAGTGACTCTGCATCCAAGTTGAACTGAAAGAAAAATATATTTTGTAGGAATTTTTATGTTAACTAAAATAGTATCTAAAATATGGTACAATCCTGTACCAAAGAAACATCATTTTGAGTGAGTTGACCAGTTTGGAAATAACTCTTGAGGGAGTAGAGCCAGTCTGATAAATTCACATCTCTAGTGTAATGTGCAGATCAGGGGTATATCTTCGCTCACTACAAATACTATTTGTTTAAATACCTAAATAAAAAAGTCATGAGAACACAGATCACCAACTCGAGGAAATTTATGTAAAGAATAAAAAGTCAGGCAGACACTCTTCTTATCACAAATTAAGTACATTCACTGATCATTACTCAAGGTACATGAATTTGACTTATCTAAGTTGGTTACTGTTTAAGAGTTCTTTTATCTAAGCTGGTAACTCTTTGAGAGTTCTTCCAAGATTATAAATAGAAATTTTACTACAAATCATTTGAATTGCAAATTTTCAGTCTTGTCACCATATCATAATTTATGTCACCAGATAGTTTACAAGATAACAATCTCACCTTATATAAAGGTGTGATAGTAGTAATTTTCCCTGTAGACACATAACACTCTTTGGTTTGATAATTGAAGACAGGTACTGCTGGTATCTTCTTCTTATACAACTTCTGTTCTACAATTATGTTTTTAAATTAGCTTTCATAGTCAGGAAACGGAATGTTTGCACAATTCCAAAACCAGAACTAGAGCAGTGATTATACTTTCCACACAGCTAATTTGCACACAGCTATTTTGTATAGATGTTTTCCACATGACATGAATCTAGCTAAACAGATTGTTAGTGTTCAATATAGCTCCCCGTGAATAGCAGCTGGAATTCCTAGGCTTGCTTAGATCTAAACCCATTTGGCCTATGGCCTAGCACATGTTTTTCTAGTGACAGCATTGGGCCTTGAGAGCTCTAGTTTCCTTTCCTTCATCTGCCGATTTCTTTAGTTGTTAGTTTTTCATGATATGCAATCACTCACATGTTTCCTGACTTTTATACCTTATATTTTATAATCATCCTGCCAGTTTAGTTGATTTCATGGCATCTGTTTGTAGTGATAAGAAGAACTGCTGAGTAATTACAAGCATTTTCAACTGGAATTCTAGCCTTAAAATAAATGTTTATCATTAAACTTAAATTCCACTAGTGCTTGGTTTCCTTATAAGGTCAACTAATGCATTACATGCTTTTGGTGGTTACAATAACAATAATGTTGCGTCAGCGAGTCACATGACCACTGTGGCGCCCTCTAGTTTCTAGAACTATCTTGTTCTTTCAGGAATGCTCTAGTAATTGCTAGATATAAGGTAGGCTGGTATATAAAAGAGGGGAATGTAATGTGTGCGTAGACAGTGAGTAACTGAACTGCAGTCGGAACGAGAAGAACGAGAAAATAAACAAGAAAAGAAACAAGAAGAACGAGAAATTAAACAAGAAGAGAAATTACGGCAGTGGCAAGAAAACCTACAACAATGGCAGCTCGAACAACAAAATAAACAAAAAAGAAACAAGAAGAACGAGAAATTAAACAAGAAGAGAAATTACGGCAGTGGCAAGAAAACCTACAACAATGGCAGCTCGAACAGCAAAATAAACAAGAAAAGAAACAAGAAGAACGAGAAATTAAACAAGAAGAGAAATTACGGCAGTTGTTAGAGGAAAAAGAAAAGAAACAAGAAGAACGAGAAATTATACAAGAAGAAAGATTACAGCAGTG
>NW_013668552.1:30738-33209 GCF_000517525.1 Limulus polyphemus
ACTTAACAAACCCTATAACACACGCTATAAATCACAGTGATTCACACACTTTTCTTACAGTGCCTACTGTTCGCTTGACTCAGTTATCTATCTATCTCTTCAATCTGTCTCTTCGATCTATCTGCATATCTATTTAATCTATGCCCTCGCGCTGGTTTTTCTCGCCAGGCTTATATACTAAACAAGAGGGCGCCTAACATACACTCGGACATTCGCGAGATTCCTCGATAAGTCATGATGCTTCTAGAAACTCCAGTGCGCATGCTCCCAGCGTCGCGTGATTTCCACTGTCGTAACACTGCCCCTTCCTCAGTATTGTTCTTCTCAAACAATTGCCACTTACAATAAACCAATAGATAATTAACAATAACTTAATTAAATGTACAGAATTTACAAACACAAAATTAAAGTACAACAAAGTCTCCTAATTTTACAGGACATATGTTCTTCTCTACTGGTCTCCATCTCATTGGCTTCCGCTTCATGTGGGGTTCATCTGCTCCATCACCAAATGTTCCATTATTGGTAGCAGTCACATCAGTGCTACTAACTTCATTAACGGCTTCACTGTTTTCCTTCTCAAAACCGGGAAGAGTTTCTTCTTCAACAGTGGCTTTTTCAGGTAACACGTCTTCAGCAGCGTCATATGTTCCATTGTTCACTTCGTTCCAACTGAAATGTCCTGGCCCATGATAACGCCAAAGTCTTTTGGCATGCACCACCTTTGGCTTACCTCGCTGACCACATTTTATTCGGAAAGTCGCGTCTGAGAGACAATCCACTATGTCATATGGACCTTCCCATAGTGAAGACAACTTAGGAGACTTCCCTTTGGTCTTCCTGGGATTATACAACCACACCTTGTCTCCTGGTACAAAACTGACTTCAGTAGGTCTCTTATCATAACATAGCTTCATGGAATCAGCAGACGTTTTCACGTTTGAACGCACTTGATGGTGAATATCATCCATCCTTTCAGATAACACTTTCACAAACTCTGTCACATTTTCAGGCAACTCGTCGTAAGGTGGACGTTCTGTTATCAGGTTCACTGGCAACCGAAATTCCCGACCAAACATCAGCTTTGCTGGAGTGTATCCAGTGGCTTCATGCTGTTCTATAGGCCCTCAACAGTGGAGGGAGTAACACATCCCAGTCATCTTGGCGGCTATTAGAAAACTTTGTCAATTCCTGTCCCAGCATCCAGTTGTACTTTTCTACCATCCTATCAGACTGTGGGTGAAGTGGCATTGTCCTGATCTTTCATATGTCAAACAACTTGCAGCATTCATGGAACACAGCTGATTCAAAGTTACGGCCTTGATCCGAATGCAGTTCGTATGGCAAACCAAATCTGAAGAAGAAATCACTAAAAGCCGAAGCTACAGTTGTAGCTTCCTAACTTGGAATTGCACATGCCTCAGGCCACTTCGTGAAATAATCCATCACCACACAAATGTACCTATTTCCAGCACGAGTTCATGGCAATGGACCAGCAATGTCAATGGCTACTCTTTCCATTGGTGCACCAACTTGATATAACTTCATTGGAGCACGTCCCTTATGCTTTGGTCCCCTTTTAGCACAACATGTATTACAGTTCCTGCACCATTCTTCAACATCTTGCCTCATACCTATCCAGTAAAATATCTGTCGTAGGTGACTCAATGTTTTCTTAACTCCGAGATGTCCTCCTGTTAAACTATCATGGGATTGATGCAGTACAACTTCCCGTAACTTTCTCGGTATAATTGTTTGCCAGGTCATCACTTCCCATCTGTAGTCTCCTATCTCCAGATAAGACTACTATCTTCAACCTTCCTTCTCCCAAGCAGGGCACAAACACTTGCTTGTAGAAAATCGATGATTGGCTTCAAATCTTGGTCTTTCTCCTCTTCTGCCTTAATATCTATACCTGGTTCCACTTCACCATCATCAACCCTTTCAGTCACTTTGACTTCAGCTTGATGACACCTGGTTAGGTCAATCTCTGTTTTGCAGCAATGTCTGCAGTCATTTTTGCAAGGTTTTGACTCAGTCCATTGGCATTTCCATGAGATTTTCCTTCTCTGTATTCAATATCATAATTATACTGGTCTATCTTTCCGATCCAATGTGCCAATTGTCCCTCTGGGTTCTTTAATGATCTTAACCAGCGTAATGCAGGATGGTCTGTCCTGATGGTAAACCTGGCACCATAGAGATAAGGATGGAAATATGTCAAACTCTTTACTATAGCAAGGAGTTCCTGTGTTACACATAAGTTCCTCTCTGGTCTACTCAGGACCCTACTGAAGTAGGCCACCACATGTTCGTTTTCACCCACTTTCTGAGACAAAACTCCTCCAATTCCGACATTACTAATACACAATCCAGTATGTACGGCAGTGAGAGATTTGGAAGCTTTAAAAGTGGAGCTGGGGCCAGTTTTTTTCTTTCAATGTCTTGAAAGCATGTTGGCAAGAAACTGT
>NW_013668552.1:33524-36196 GCF_000517525.1 Limulus polyphemus
AAACTTATCAATTCTCCCACATTGTCTGGTGATAGCCAATCACGCACTGCTTTCACCTCTGTCAGGATCAGTTCGCACACCATGCTCACTTACAATGTGACCCAAGTAAAGCACCTCTTTCTGGAACACGTGGCATTTCTTGGGATGGAGTTTGAGATTTGCTGCTTTCAAAAGTTTGAATACTTCCTCTAGCTAGGATACTTCCTCATCAAATGTTGCAGCAAACACAATGACATCATCCAAGTACACTAGAGCTATCCTTCGTTGTAGGCCTTCCATTACTCTTTCCATCAGCCTCTCAAATGTTGCTGGAGTATTTCTAAGCCAGAATGGCATCACACAGTATTGCTAGAGACCTTGGCCATAACTAAATGCAGTCTTAAGTTTATCTGCTTCAGCCATTTTCACTTGATGGAAACCCGACTTTAAGTTCACAGTTGAAAACCACCTGGCTCCACTTAGGGCATCAAGAGTATCATCAATTCTTGGCAGTGAGTATGAGTCATTTTCGGTTATACTGTTAAGAGCTCTGAAGTTCACACAGCAACATTGGGTCCCATCCTTCTTCTGGACTAACACGACGGGAACTCACCAGGGACTGATTTCTCGACTATCCCTTCTTTAATTAAGCCATCCATGACCTTCTCCATCTCTTGTCGCTTTGCCGGAGTTACTCTCCTCGGAGAGATCTTTATTGGACGGTGATTGCCTGTGTTTATTCTGTGCTTCACAAGGTCTGTGCAGCCGAGGTCATGATCTTTTGAAAAAACGTCTGCATAATCCGCCAAATGTTCCCTAACCCGAAGAGCCTGTAATGATGACAAATGGACTATGCTCTTCTCATAGAGGTCAGGATGTCTTTTCTTTATGGTTGTATTTCTTATCTTAACATTGACTATCTCTACCTCCTGGCACATACTCAACAATGTCCTTTCATTAAGTGTCTGCTCACATTTAGAGAAATTAACCACTGTTATGGGTACTATGTGATGACCTGCCACAAATGACCTTCCAATCCTCACATCCACTGGCCTGAATGGGTCTTCCACTGCTTCCACAAGCATAGGGCTTCCTTGGGGATGTTCTTTTATTCTACCCCAAATTATCTTCTCTGACATAGGAGGTATTGTAGTTGACTTAAGTGTTGTGACGTGCAAATCAACAGAAGCAGCAACACTTACCAGAATTTGGCCTTTGTTGTTCCAAACATCATTTTATCAAAATTAACTACACACTTCCTCGGTAGTAAGTAGTCCAACCCTCGCATGCATTGGTCTTCAATGTCAGCCAAGTATACTTTGTGTCTGGCCTTCATCCCCATGGGCTCAATAGTTACCCACACTGGTCCCCACAATCTTGTAGAATGTCCTGTCACACCATAAAGCTTCTGTATGGCTTCTGGTACTCCTTTGTGATCCAGCACCTTGATACTCACAATGGTTTGCTGAGATGCAGAATCTATGACAAAGGTGCACTTTTGACCATCCAGCTTTCCTGTCACGTAGACACTCTGTGCACTTGCCATTTTACACTTAACTGTTGGGACTTTCACAATGGGGGTTGATGGGCGTCCCTCAGCACCAACCACTACTGGTTCCCGAAGCTGACTTATTGGTAGTATTCTTCTTACACTGGCCTTGCTATGTCCTTGCTCTCCACAGTTTCAATCACCTCTCTGGATAGCAGCCTTTCCTACTGTGGCATCTTCTCTATGTTGAAGTTGCTGGCATTGAGCTCTCTTGTGCCAAGGTTTGTTATAGTACCAGCAAAGTCCTTCAAACTTCTTTGAAAGCTGCCCCTTTTCTGCTTTTCTGGCCTTGAATCCTGATGACTGTACCAACCTTGGTGCCTCTGTGCTGGACTTAATATAGGATTCGAATTCAAGAGTTCTGGCCATTGCATCCTGCATAGTAGAAGGGTGTGCTTGCTTTACTTGTATCTTCAGTTGTGGACTGTCCAAGGCATTTACAAACTGATCCCTCAGCAACAGCTTGATGACATCGGGTGGTGCTGTTGGGTAGGCCTTGTATGCCATACTTTCCAAATCCTGTGCCAGCTCTTGCAGGCTCTCCCCTTTAGCACGGACTCTCGTCCTAAACCTAGCCCTGTAGACTTCAGAGTGATTTTGGGTTCCGTACCTGAGTTCTATAGTTGTGCCTGTCATCTGCTGACAACTGTCCAAGTATTTTCAGAGGTTGTCCCTTCAAGCTCGTTACCAGAAATACTGCTTTCTGCTCCTCTGTCCATCCATTCATCTCTCCAAGGAGCTCAAATTGTGCTCTATATGCTTCCCATGGTGCATTCCCTTCGAATTCCTGTGGGTTCCTTTGTACTAGATCACCCTTATCCCTGACACTCATATCTGAAATGTGACTTCTAACAGGACTGAAGATGTTTGCATTAGGGTTTAGCTGCGGGGTCTGGAAGGGGCTTCCCGTTGTCTGAGGCTGATTAGGTCAATCGCTAATATATCCTCCTTGTGTAAAAGACGGTAAATCATTCTTTAATGTATTTAATTCATTTTGAAATTTACGGATCTTTTCCATATGTGTATGCTGGATTTTTCTCAACTGTTGGAGACTTTCTTCTTGTTTATTTTCTTTGTCCTCCAACCACTGCTGTAGTCTCTCTTCAATTTGTTTTTGTCATTTGCTAATCTCTTCAAACACTTT
>NW_013668552.1:36206-37683 GCF_000517525.1 Limulus polyphemus
CCTCCAACCTACTGCTGCAGTCTCTCTTCTTGTTTATTTTCTTTGTCCTCCAACCACTGCTGTAGTCTCTCTTCAATTTGTTTTTGTCATTTGCTAATCTCTTCAAACACTTTTTACACTAGAGAATTCTGTTTACTATATTCTACTCGATTCTCTTGCTTCCTAATTCAAATTTTGTTTCTCTACACCATTTAATACAACTTCGTCAGTTGCCTCAGAATATCTAATACTTTTATTGACCTCCTTGGTATTATTTCCTTTTTGCATTTGGATAGATCATTAGCTGTGAATAACTTGAGAGCTGCTGTTTTGTCAGGTGATCAATACAACAGCATGTTTACTAATATGATTACTGAGTATAGTGTTATTAGTTTTGTATTTGTTAGTTTCCATTTATTAATTTTCTGCTCTTCAAATATTGCTCTGAAATCATTTATACGTTGCTGCAATTATTTGATAGCTAGTCTTGACCTTTTGAGGGATGAGTATTGTGTTTCCTTTAGTATTGCTTTACATTTTGAACATTTGGTGTTATATTTTAATTCTTTTAATAACTTTACCACTTCACTTGTCATTAAGCCATGTAAATGTGGTATCTTTACATTTAATTCCACTACCGTGTACCTAGTCTTGTTCCTACAAGTCTCATTCTTCTGCAACTACTGCTCTTTGACTGTATTTTTAACTCAGATTTTACTGGCTGGAAACAGAATGTTTACATAATTCCAAAACCAAAAATAGAACACGTGATTTTACCTTTCACACAGCTAGCTCTTTTGCACATGGCGTGAATCAATGTATAGCTGTTTTACTCATCACACGAATCTAGGTGAACAGATTCTTAGCATTCAGTATAGCTCTCCAGGCATAGCAGTTGAAATTCTTAGGCTTACCTAGATCTAGACTCATCTGACCTTTGGCCTAGCATGTATTTTTCAATATCAATGTCCAGCCTTGAAAGTTCTAGTTTTCTTCCATTCATTTACTCATATCCTTATTAACGAGCTTCAGTCAGGATATGCGACACAATCACTTACATATTTCCTGACCAGTACCGGATTAATGCATAGGCCACCTGGGGCCCTGACCATATAAGGTGCACACTGGCCACCCAAGTAAAACATTATGGTTCGTGAAACAAGCAGAATAGAGGCAAGAGTGAATTATTATTATTACCTGGGCCTAGGGTCCCCCTAACTTTAATCCGTTCCTCACTTCTTATAATTTACATAAATTTCCTCGATTTGGTGACCTGTGTGCTCATGACTGCTTATCTTTGTATTTAGGCAAATATTGTTACGACAACGCAGGTCACGTGACGCTTGTATCACGCCACTTCCTTCTCGAACCTTCATGAAATGTCGGGAGACTACTAGATTGGGATAGTCATGTATATATAAGACCGGCCAAGTAGCAACGTAAGGGAATGTGTAATTGAACTGAGTATTGTTGAGTCGAGCTCGTGAGACGTTCGTTG
>NW_013668552.1:38010-45986 GCF_000517525.1 Limulus polyphemus
CGTGACAATACTGTGTGTGTAGATAGTGAGTAATTGAACTTCAGTCAGAAGTATTGTTGACGTTCGTTGATATAGCGTTTGTTATAGAGCGACTGTTGAAAATAAGTGTATCGTAAAGTTGTATTCGGAAAGAATAAACCAGTTTTATTAAGTAAGGACTTGTGTCGCTAAAGTTTCGTCGGAACGAAGTTACGAAAAGTTAATTAACAAACGGAGACGTAACAACAGTAAAGATGGCTGTCCATTGCTCAACGCAACTACATTCCATTGTTTTTGTTCAAATAAAGATTTTTTTCATTATGCATCACATTTTATATCCAATCCTTTCATTTCTTAGCACAGAGTCAATTAGTTTTAACAGAACTCAATGTTCGTTTGCTCAGCAATTTATCTTACTGAGCCTCCAGTTATGCAGCAGGCCTATCTAATTTATGTTTTTGAGAAATAAGTTCATCTGCAAATGCCACAGTATGGCATATAGTGATACTTATAGCAGTGTTCAGTGTTATCTCGGTTTTTGCATTCTCGAAAATTGTATATTTGAAAGAAGTATTGATACAACTACGATATATTCCAAATACAAATTATATTAAATAGTATTTGAGGAATATATGAATATAATTACGTAAGTATTACATTATAGTGCAGGGTTATGAAACGTAATATAAGGCGTCTAGCAAAAACTAAAATTTTGTATTTGAATTAAATGTGAATGTCAAAAATTGAGATTCAAACAAGGCAAACTATCAAAAAATGGTTGTCTGTTAGTAATACTTGCACGCTAAATTGAGTATGATATAACGCTTTTTACAAAAACTTATGATTTAAAGGTTTTGATTTATTTGTTAAAATCAGTTTATAGTATTACACATAAAATATTTTATAAAATTATTTTTAGAACAAAATCTTTATAAATCGGTCTAGGTTTTTTGTAAAACGGTAAACGAGATCTATTGCTGTCAATACCAGGAAGGGCCAACATGGTCAAACATAACCCATGCTACCTGATATATATATTATTGAAATTTATTTAGTTCCCATACTCTATCACTAGGTAGCGTAATAAGTAACGCTGCATTCAGGAAAAATATTGTTAACACTTTTATCATTACCCACCAAGTTTTAGAAAATTAGTTTACAAGTATGGATATTTCAAAAAATAATGATTGTGAAATCGGTACTAAGCGTCCTATGTTTAGTTTCAGATTTACAAAAAAAAACAAAGCGATTTTGACAAACTTTACTGGGGAAGGATCTGTAAACTTGCAGTCAGGACTGACAGAAGAAAATTCTAAATTTGAATATGACGAATCTAAGCCCGTTCTTATTTGTACACATAGTTCTGAAGGAAAACCTATCATAAGTTCCGAAGGGTAAGGCTTTTTATATTTAAATGTATTTTTAAATTCATTCGGACTATTCGAAAGTTTGGTCAACTTTTTTTTTTTTTTTTTTGTAGTGGATGAAAATATTTTTTTCAAGTGAAATGAACAATTGACTTGTATGTTATACTTTTAAATTTAAGTTTTATATACAGAGTATAAAAACAAAATTATATTTTAATAGGTTTGGATTAGCAGTATGTTATAAAACTTGATTGAATAAAACAATAGGTGACAAAAAAGTTGGTAGAATAAATATGATGATATGGTGTTTAACATTTCTGAAAAAGTTAACATATTAATAAAATAAATTTTTCCCTTTGGTGAAACCATGTTGGCCTTTTTTCGTGATATGATATTGTACTAAATGGCTATGTTTAAAGCTTATTTTATTGGACTGTTTAGCATTTTTTCACAACAGAAGTAAGACTAATTGGCCTATAATTTCTGTAGCAACTCTTTAGAAATGATTGTAACATTCGCTACTCTCAAATCCTCAGGCACCTGCCCACTGTATATTGCTTTCCAAATATTAAAAAGGAGAAACTCGTATATCTGATCTTTGATCTTCCTTAAAACCCAAGGGAAACCTCTTCTTGATCTGTTGCTTACTTATTTTTAATCTTTCTGTTTACCACCAAGGTATTACTATGTACATGATTAAGATATAACTTCCCATAGAATACTCATAGAATGCTATTTTCTCTTCTAAAAATAGAAGAGAAAAAAATATTTAGAAGCTAAGTCATCTCATAGCCTTCAGAAAAAACCTTTCCATCAACATCTTTTAAAGACCCAATTCTGATTTTAACATTTTCCTTACCTTAAACTTGCGTGTACTTAAAAACACCATGCTGCAGTGTTTTAACCTTGGCCTTTTTTAGGATTAGAGGCTGGGCAATTAATGGAATTTGCTAATCATTTTATTATCAGGTTCATTAATCAAATAATTCAAATAATTGGCTATTCTCACAAGATGGCTAAAAACTCCTAAAAAAACAATTCATGATACTAAGTATCAAGTTTTGAGACCCTTAGTGGTCACAGCATAGATAATCCATTATATAGTATTGTGCTTAACAAACAAATAAATGTAATAGCAATATTTAAAGTACTAGATATAAATCCAAATTTTGATAACTGGATTGTTTGAATAATTCAAAGTAATATTTATTGGAAACACTAGTTGATTATTTTTCTGTCATTAATCAATTTAATTATAATTTACTTTAATAGCTTAGTTTAAAAGAAACTAATCGATGCTTGTAGGTAAGTGATTAATCGAGTTGATTGCCCAGCTCTATTCAAGATAGACTTGTTTCTCATAGAAAAACAAAGGGGGTGGCTGCAAGTAAAAGAACAGCTTGACTCAATAAGAGTATAAGGGATAAAATTAAAGAAAGGTTAAATATTTAAGAAGTTCAAATTGACTGCCGTGATAGGAAACTTGCAGGATTATAGAAGATCAAGAAAGCTACTCGAACAGGATACAAGGAAATCGAAAAAGGGAATATGGAGAGATAGGTTGACTGAGGATGTAAAAATTAACAACAAAGTATTTGTTAAATACAGTAAGTGTCAGCAAAATGTTAGGATGATAGTAGCTAGAGCTGGGCAATTAATAGTATTTGCTATTTGATTAATCGACGACCATATTAATCGATTAGTGTTTTCTTCAAACTAGAGTACCTAAAGCAAAACAAAAAACAGTTCAATATCAACAACAAACAACCAAAAAAAAAGGTTGTCAGAGGGTGCTGCCAGCCAGTTGCCTTCCATCTAGTCAGCACTCAGTTAACAAAAAATGATGGTGGTGGATTCTGCTAGAAATTTGCCCTCTCTTTAGTCAGAAGCTCAAAACAGCAACAAAGAAAAGTTTGGTAGTGGGTGTTATCAGTCAGTTGCATCCTCTAGTCAGCACTTCAAAATTACTGAAAGTGGCAGTTGGCTTTAATAGCTTTGATATAATAAAGACAGGGTAAACAAGTTTGGTGGAAGTATTTTGATTAGTTGTAAAGTTGGAATAATTAAAAATAGTAATAAACAGAAACCTAACTTTGATTAGTTGATTATTTTCATGGCAATTTATTTAATCTAATTTTGATTAATTGATTGTTGGAATAATTGAGAACAGTAATATCCACAAACACTAATTTTGATTAGTTGATTATTTTCATGACAATCAATATAATTGAAACTTTGGTTGATTGATTGTTGGAATAATTGAAAACACTAATCTTGCTTAATTGATTTAATTGTAATTTCAATTAGTTTATTAGTTGAAGTACTGGGGTGTACTACATGTTTTTCATTTCTGGTATAATACTAACAGAAACAAGAATGTTAGTTATAAAAAAGTTAGAGTTGTATTATTTAAAAAAAATGGTCAACAAAACTACACAGAGAATTGATAAAGTAAAATAAAGGTGAGATGTGAAGATTGATTAAAAAAAGAAATGTAAAACAGATATAATTAAAAAGGTAACATGGAAACTTATAAATATATGATAAGTATTAGGAAGATTAGGGGTAAAAATTGAGATTTCACACTACATGGGGAAAAAAAACACTTCATCAAGACATACAGTTGTGTATCATATGGCCAAAACAACCTGCATGATACAGTGTGTTATTAACAAGAATGGTAGTTTAAGAGATTTTCCAATTTCTGTAGCTGAGACTGTGGTAATCCAAACTATCACATATTTTCAGTGGATTTGCTCTGCTGGACCCTTACTTCATGTACTAAATTTTAAGGCAATCCATTAAGAAATGTACGAGATATAAAATCTCCAATTTTGATTGAATTTCTTCCTTTTTTTTTGCACCAAAAGTATGGAAACTATATTTGATAGAAATATATGCTTAACTGGCACTTTGGTCTCAGGTATCTCACCTTCAGGCTTTGGCAATATATGCGTTCCATCAGAATGGGACGGGATTACAACTCTAGGCCTTCAAACTGATTTGTATGTTACCCAAGGTACTTGCTGTGATTTGTTCCAGCCCATTGTTGGTTCCTGTTTATAGCACTGGATTGGCAGCTAAACCTGCAATACCTTCAGGGGTGCTTGCTTCTTCCACTTTCTCTTTGGCCATCTGTGTGGAGGCAGCCATGATACCTAGCTATCAAGAAGCTCAAACTTCAGGCATGGAGGTTATGCAGTCTATCGCATGGCATTGGGATTTAGTTTTTAAGATTGCCCTGTATCTGTCTCAGCCTTTGCTTAGTCCCAAGATGGACATTTATCAACAGAAATGGTACACATATCAGTAATGGTGTATTGAGAGGAGGTTGAACCCACTTTGATCAGAAGTTCTAACTATAACTCGTTTTTGGATCTTGCTCTTTAACAAGGGTTTTGCATCTTCCACAATTGCCCTATATCAGGCGGCTTTATTGACTACCTTTTGATAATGAAGACAAAAATTCTTAGAGTCTCCAGTACTCTCCAGTTTCCTCACCTTGTTTTGAGTCCTTCGTACCAAACAATCATTTTAGTTACCTAACTGGTATATTAAGGTTACATTACATGTCCTTTCTCAACACTCATTTTATACCTTAGCCTCATGTGCCATGTATCATTTTTCCCTGAAGGTTTGTTTTTCATTGCTGCTGACTTACAGACATTACAAATTGGAGTGGTTTGGGCTGATTGTGCACAGGATGCTTTATCATTCTTCCTATGTCATCAGACTGGTTCTTCTTCCCCAAAACACTGGCACCCAGGGAAGTGGATAAATCCTTTTCACCAATTCATCTGATAACTATTTCTCACTTCTAAGGCTGATCAGATCTATATCATTTATGTCCAGTAAGGGTCTTGAAGGTTTTGTTACCTGCACTATTGCATTTAGAGATGTTAGACAATGTCTTTATTCATTGGGATGATTCAGTTTCTCAGGATTTATCCCTTGTTTACATTAAGGTGGGTAGAAAAGTTATCATATTGCATATTCTGGGCTCTCTTTTAAGGCGAGGAGACTCGCATATAAGTCATCATGCGACAACCCTCCACCATTAGGAGTGCGACACTCTCCTAATACATGTGACTCCTTCTATTCAATTCTACCAAACTATCACTTCTCAATTGGCAGTGCTATCTTCCAATAATAAATCCATTCAACTGAGAGTAGGGGGATTGTGTTCTGTTGGTGTAGATCATGAGATGTCCTTCAATCTGACACTCCATCTCTGAACGGGTCTATCCAAGGGGATGTTGTAACTTTAGAGTGAGCCATCCAAATTGCAGTTCACCCCCTTTGATTTTGATTCCTCATCCCACCCCTACATGGATGTCAGTTCTCAGTGGTTGGGTTTTGGATTCAGAGCTGGAACAAAAAGTCCTCACACATGTATTGTTCCCTCACTCAATTGGATTCATGTTCATGTAAAAATAAGGATCTCTTTAGGTTAGTTAAGGTTAAATTAGGTAAAATAAACAATAATGATAATATAACATAAATATTTCATGAAGCATGCATGCAAGCAGCTAGGAGTAGCTCATGGGTAATGTAATTTGATAGCATAACATGAGCTCCACGTTCCCCAAGTGATTTATAATATATAATGTTGTGAATAGTATTAGATACGGTTCAAAGGGCAATAAAACAATAAAATTTAATTAAAATTGAATAGATGTATACTGTTATGAGTTTAAAGCTGCTTAGGATAAACAAATGTAGTTTCATGCTACAGTTGAAGTAATTCTAGAAGGAAAAAGAGGGTAACTTAGATTTGGTGGGAGATATGAGGTCAGTCAAATTGACCAATCTTATATAGAGTTAGGGAAGAGAAAATAACAGATAAAATATAAAGTTTTACTGAAAACAAACACTTGAAATATAATTAGGAGGTATTAGAGATTACACAAATGAAATATGAGATTTTTGAGATGAAGAAAAGTATTTTTAATCTTAACATGAAAATCATTTGGCACAAGGAATATTCAAAACAAATACTCAATATATTCAAGTACAAATCTTTCTTTAGTTTATTAAAGTCACTTCACTAAAAAAATAATATTTTTTGTATGTGAAAGACTCATAATGTTAACTGAAAGACTGCCAAATATTTGAAGATATACACAATATATTGAAAGTTAGAAGTATTAAATCTATAAAGACTTTAAATGAGTACAAAGAGGTCACCTGGTCAGTCAAATTGACCGAGTCTGTGTTGAGAGAGTTAATCCATACATCTGGTTATCCCTTACATATCTTTGTGGTTCCCAAGAGGACTAGGAACTGGCACCAGTTATTGACCTGTCATCTCTCAACCAATTTCTAATCACCCCTTGGTTCTGTATGGAGGGTTTTCTTTTCAGTGTTTCTTTCCATCCAGACTGTGGATGACCAAGGTTGATGCTTTGGACTCTCTTTTTTACACATTCCATTTGTCTCATCCTTCAGATGTTTTCTTCATTTTGTCCATTGGGATTGGGTCTGCCTTTACCTTGCTTTTCCTTTTGGCATTGCATATAATTACCTCTTTAACCTGATGACCATCGGCTACTAACTTTCTGAGTAGCCAATGCAAGTCTTGCTATAGTTCATTCCAAGAATAAAACTAGTGGATGAAATTGTTTGGAACTTCATAAGAACTTTCATAAGAAGCATAAAGCCTGTTACTTTGATAAATTTAGTTTTTTTGCATTATTATCTTTAATATCTTGGAACATTACATTAGGAAATGGTATTTATAAGAAATGATTACAATATATATATTTGTTCCAGATTTGAACTTGTTACTTTTTATGTTTTAGTACATTATTTTAAAATCCCAAAAATTTTTATCTTCCATAAAATGAAAATTTTATATATTTTAAATCTTTTTAATAATCATGTACTCTCCTTATGGTTTCTAGTAATATACAAGACCCAAAAATAATATTTCTAAGTAAACCTAAACACTAAATGAGTATTTTTATTTTTAACTAGAATTTCATGTTTATATATGTACATAAAAAACATTTTAATTTTGTTTCATAAATGTATTTTTATTTCAAGTTTATGTTTATGTTTCATTGCAGCCATACTTTGGTTTATTGTGCCGAATAAATCATAAAGTTAGCAGCGTGAACTTTGCACATTTGATGTGAACTGTCATGGCTGTTGGTGGTCACTTTTGTTCAGTCCAGCACAGGCACATTTCAACATTACTATAGATATGATAGTGAGAAAGCTTTTTGGTACTAGGATATCATTTCTTTGAACTTTCAAACAAGTTTATTTCAAGTTTATGTGTCCTTGTATGTTGTTTCACTATACAGACAAAAACAATTTCCACTACTAGCGAATGTATGTAATACTAATAGTTTACAGAACAGGTGGTTTGAATAACACCACCTGACCCTAGTTACTTGATACATCCTGTTAGAAGAAATTACCAAACATACAGACACCATAAATTACAAAGAAAATTACTTTACAGCACTTAAAATATTAGTCCTGGTCACATTCCTTTCATTGTAGGCAAGATTTATGTTAGAATTCGAAATGTAAGCTCTTTCAGTGTATTAAGATCCCTACTGTGAGAATGTTATAGCTTCCCCTGTATTATTGAGACAAATATATTTAGTCTGTTTCACAACC
>NW_013668552.1:46150-57113 GCF_000517525.1 Limulus polyphemus
AAGCAACAACAACAGAAGTGTGGGTCTTACTACAAAGTAAAGATTGTAAGGAGGAAAAATATAAAGTTCTTATGTGATACTGTTATTAGTAGTATTACGTACAAATCACACAAGTTTATCATTCTAAATACTGAATCATATTATTATTATTATGAACTAAATATAAAATTACGCTAAATTATTGAACTTAAAACTACTAATTTAAATGCAAAAGAATATAAAAATCACAAACTCATTCTGTTCAAAGTGCTAAGCCTAATTCAAGTAAAGACCTTGCATTTGCTGCTCGATAGCTCTTAACCCTAACAATCGTGGATCAACTTCTTTCCTAAAAAATTATTTATTTTGAGTTAATTTTTCAATATAATGATTAATATAAATAGATATATGATACAGCATGACTTACGCTACTATAGAAAAATAATAAAAGTCACATACATTCCATGCAGTTTTTTCCAGAAGCAAATTTTCTAACGCTTATAGAAAAGCACTATTGGCCAGTACTAAATACAACTTCTACATAAAATGGCAGTTACTATAATAAGCACCACCCACATTCATATTGTAAAATCCAGAGAACAACATTTCGTCTCGTGCTTTGCTTATCATCCTATGATTTGTCAAACGTGAAATACAGCGATTGGAATAACATGGTACTGAAATTGACACCTTCGATTAGGATTGGCTAAAGTTTTACAACTGAGGTCTAGTATGCTCAGATGCTGTTTTATAAAGAAAACAGACTAGAAAAAAGTTTAGATACCAATCATAGATGGCAGGACCAGCATTGAACTGCAAGGAAAAACTTTGCAAAAAGTTTTTTTCTTAGAGGATGCTTATTTATAATCTCAAGCATATTTTTGGATTTTTTTTATTAAATTTCTCTGTAAACTTCATTAAATAATACAATTTTGTACAAATAATTGAATATTATACTACTATTTACAAAAATAAATTCTGAAATCCAATAAAAAATAAGTTCTCTATAATATTTTCAATTCACTAATGTGATTTTGCTCTCACGATAAGACAAAATTGCCACGGCAGGTAACAGGTTAATCGAGTCATGGGACATTCCTCTACTTTGTTGGCAGATTGGGGATGAGGTTCCATTATTACATAGATGATCAACTTTTCATAGCCCCTTTTTCAGAGGACTCCTTCTCTCATACCTGCATTCTTCAGGTTAATCGAGTCATGGGACATTCCTCTACTTTGTTGGCAGATTGGTGATGAGGTTCCATTATTACATAGATGATCAACTTTTCATAGCCCCTTTTTCAGAGGACTCCTTCTCTCATACCTGCATTCTTCTGCAGAAAGCTGCTTGAATGGGCTAGCTTGTTAAACCTTCCAAGTATTTTTTTTTCACACTGGCCCTGCATTTGGTCATCTGGTCATGTTCTTCAACTCCAAATTCATACTCAGCCTTCAGCACCTCACTTATGAGCAATGAAATGTCTTGTCACCAAGGTTCATGCTTCTCCTTTACACTCTGCACATGAGATTCTTTTAGTTTTGGGAACTCTGGTTTTCCTTGAACCATTCATTTATTTAGGATGAACACACATATACCTCTTCTTGTGGAAATTGTGGGACTAATGGAACCTTTCTTGAGATCTGTTGTCTTTGATTGTATGCATCCCTTCTCTTCTAGAGGAATTGTCTTGGCTTGAAAGTGCCAACACCATGTAGACTTTTTATCGACTCATATAAAGTTAGTCTGAAAGCTGTACTTTTGCACAATGGGAACATTAAGCCATTGATTCCTGTTGCTCATGCTGTGAAAATTAAAGAAACTTGTCAAAGCATACAGATCATACTTGAGGCCATAAAATATGATCACCATAGGTTAATCTAAAAGTTATTACACTCCTTCTAGACTTACAGTGTGGGTATACATAAAAAGAAGGAATAGACAATGAGAGAGAATTGCATACCAAGGAAATAGAATATTGAGTGTCAACCTCTAGTGAATCCTCAAAATGTGTTTCTGCCCTCACTTAATATTCAACTGGTACTCCTGAATAATTTTGTAAAAGTATGAACAAAGATAGTAATGGTTTCCAAAAATCAGTGAAGAAAAATGAAAGGAGATATCTTTGTTGGGCTACGGATTCAGGAAGTGCTGATGAATGATTATTTTGAAACAGTACTCAATCAGAAAGAACTTGCTGCCTGGAAATTATTCAAACTGGCTGTCCTAAATTTCTTAGTAAATCACAGAGATGACACTATGCTGTGATGATTAATGATGTGCTTGAGAACTACAAGAAAATGGAGTCTAGAATGTCACTAAAGATACACTTCTTACACTCCCATTTAGATTTCTTTCCAGTGATCTAGGTGCATAAGTGAGGAGCATCCACCAAGATATTTCTACAATGGAAAATTATATTAAGGATGATGGAATCCTGCAGTAAACGGAGATTACTGTTGGTTCTTGCAGCATGAAACTAAGAACATGCATAAAAGGAGCTACAAATCAAGCAAATATTACGTAAAAAAAAAAAATACCATGATGGACGTTTTGAACATAGCCTGAATGTATTTTCAGTATATAACCTTACTATACTCATTGCTTTTTAAAACTTCTGTGGCTATTATGTATTGTTTTTGGACAATCTTAAATGAAATTTTCAATAAATAAAATTACTAAAGAAAAAGCTATTTTCATGAGATATAAGAAAATTTTCAATAAATCTATCATAACTGAAAACTAGAGGTAATCTGTAACTTGCGGCATGATTTTCAGAATCAGCATTATAAAATTACTTGGAAACAGTTGCATATTTTCTAGTAACAGAGAAAAATCTTTTGTTGCCCAATGTAATCTACAAAATTTCATGAAGATTTGCATACATTATCAAAAGTTATAGTATGACTACTCTCATGGTTACTTTGATGGTTAATAAGTTTCTAAGTAGATAGAACCAAAATTTTGTTAATAAAACTTTTGATCTAGCAATTAATATAAAAATATATCTTCCTTAAAATATCTACTTTTCTGCAATATACATTATAAAAATTTAAGAATAACAGTTTCTCTGATTGTAGTTTTTATATGATTTTTTTTCTTACAGGACAGATCTAGCAAAACCAGAACTTGTAATACCCTTGATACAAAAAAATAAATGGAAATTGTCATCTAAAAAATTGGAAAAAGATAAAGATCAGAATAAAGTCCTTGGTGAAGATTCATCACTTGAAGAATTAGCTGTTAAAGAAATCATTGAAGGTGAGTGTGAAAGTCGTACATGGTTATGTGACTTGTTGCAGATACAGGAATAGTGGATTGCAAATTTAGTTTGAACTTTAAGTTGTTTTTTTTAATATGTCTAGCATTCATTCAGTTATACAGTCCAGTACTGAGGACAAATTATACATGTCTGGTTAGACAAGGGAAAAAAAAGATTTATGATTTTCAAATGCAAAAGTAAATGCTGATTACACAGTTGAAGAAAAATATTCAGTTACAATTAAAGCATCTAGTTGTTTTCTTAAAGTAATTGTTAGTGCAGCTTTTAAAAAATACTTAAATACACAATTGAGTAAAAGAAGCGCATGTGTTGTATACCAAGTTAACTATGTGTGTCTGGACAGATGCAGTTTCATTTACCTTGTAACCACTATATAACAATGAAACTATATATTATATATACTATAACTCTGAGGGTGCCAAGTGTATCTTAATTCTATTGCTATGGGCTCAGTTGATTTGACTGATTTGTGACTCCAAACTTATCTTTAGTTTCTATACTATAACTTTCAATACATTTTATTATCTTTGCAGTAAACATTACAAGTCTTTTGTAGACAGAAAATCTGAATTTTTAATGAATTATTTTTACTAAAAATTTCACCATGAATATATATGGAGTTAAAGTGTTGACTGCTCTGAGTGCAAAGTGGTTTTCATGTTAAGTTTAAAAATATTTTTCTTCATCAGAAAATTGTCAAATTTCATTTGCATAATCTCGTGAATAATTTTTATTTTATTTTTCTTTATCTTACTCAATAAGTTTCTAATTTGTATGTTTTAGTTACTTTTATGATAATAAATAAAGAATACACTTGAAAAACAAGAAATATAGTACTTACCTGTGTTGGTGATTTTTCCTACTTTTTTATACTAGTGATACTACTATACTAAATATTTGTTATTTAATTAAATACTACACATATGAACACAGAATGATAACATAAAAATGTTGACAATGTCCTATAACTATCACATTTTTCTGGCTTTCTGATTATAAGATAAGAGCTGTTAAAAATTCAGCTAAGTTTGTCAGTGTGTTTCCCATGGGAATAAAGTTTGAACTTGAAGTGAAATAGACAATTCTTTGTACAGAAAAAAACATAATATAATAAATCAATCAAAAGATTAAAACTTTGGCTTTCTATTTCTTATAAATAATATAGTATTAAACATCGGAGAGAACTATTGATAATTTGTGAAAGAATAAATATGAAAAACAAGAAATATAGTACTTACCCAAACTTCTCTTGCCCTCGACTGTCGAGGACAGTTAAGCCTGATTTTTTATGGTAATGCACTTAATAATTTTATTTAATTAAATAATGCATCAAAGAATATAGACTAATAACATGCAAAAAGTAGACAGATTTCCTTACCTTAAAACTTTTCCTCTTTCTAACTATGCGACAAGAGCCATTACAAATTCATTCAAGCTAGTCATTAACTTTCCCATGGGAACGAATCGTGTACTCTGAGTGAAATTGACGATATTCTGTTCAGAACACAACGTTATACAATACATCATTTTATAGATAAAAACCTTGACTTTCTATTGGTTATATGTAATATATAATGAAATGTAAGAGAGAAATATCAATGAATTGTAAAAGAGAGGATGTGACAGGTAGGTGTGGCAGGAGGGGCTTGATTTTCTATTAGATAGCTCTGTAACCAAACAAAATTGAAGGCTATAAAAATTATGGTTTGTCTGAGCAATAACGATATCATAGAGAGTAATTTACTTTTCATTTCATACTTTTTCAAGGGGTGATGGATAGAATAGGGATGATGACATGCTAAGAGAAAATGTCATGTGTGTCATGCTAGGGGAAATTCAGGATTTTTTTAAATATTGCCTTGTAGAATTATGAACTTAAAACTTCTATACTATTAAAATATGGATTATTAGCTAAGATTTTATGCTATTTTAATTGGTATAACATAAATAAAAAAGTGGTTTAGTAAAATTTTGAATGTGAGACACTAAAACCTTGTGTCATGCACAGTAAAGGGTACCCAGGGTGATAGAGTTAATTAGACATTCAGCATTTTGCTTTACAGCTTCTTCAGGAGTGTTTGACTAAAAAACAAACTGAAACTCACTGTACAAAGTTTTAGAACAACAATTTGGTATTATAAGGTTGTTTATTTCTAGTATTAAAATGTCTTCTCTACACCAATATGCAGTACAGATAATAAATAATAATAATAAAATTTCTTCACAAGCAGTTGATTGTTTACTTCATTCAATATGGTAACATGAGGTATACATTCATTGAGTTATTTACAACTTGTGTGGAGGGATTATTAGTTATACTTGGTTCAAAAGCAATAAAATAATAAATTATAAACAGATGTAAGCTGTTGCAAGTTTTAAGCTATTTAGGATAAACAATTTTTGTTTTCTGTTACAATCTGCAACATCTTGGAAAGAAAAAAAGTGTCATTTAGATATATTTTGTATTTTTCTATGGTGGTTACAATTGGTCAAATTGGCCGAGGATAGAAAAAATAATAGATAAAATATTGTTTTACTGACAGAAACATTTGATATTTATTTAGGAGGTTTAGAGGTTACATAAATGAAATTTGAACATTTTCAACTAAAGAGTTATTTTTTAATCTGAAAATGAATATCACTTGAAGCAGTCAACACTCTGATTCCATATATTCACAGACAAAATTTTAGTACAAATATTTAATTAAAAAATCTGACTTCTCATGTACAAAAGACTTCCAATTTTACTTTAAGCTTGCCAAATTTTGTGAAGATACACAAAACATGATAAAAGTTATAGTATGGAAACTCTGACTGTTACTTTGTGGTTACAAGATTGGTCACATCATTCAACCCCATATGGAAGAAGTTAATCAGCTCTATGTTGATAATAATTGATTAATTGAATTATTCACCGAGCTTTTTAGGAGTACCAGTAGTAGGATTAATTGCAGTATTTGTGGTATTTAGTTAAAATATTTTGTGTGACTCGTTTTATTAGGTGCAGAAATAGTTCAGTCAAATTAGCTTACAAAGTCAGTGGTTATTCCAGGTTGACTGTGTGTAAATCTTTAGGTGCAGATGCGAAATAATTTACCAGATTTCACTCTTGCTGTTGTGACCTCTGTTCTTTTCTTTAATCCAGTGACTTTGTGGTTCCTAAACTTCTGCTTTTTTTGAATGTTGTGACTTTTACAGTGTTACATTATAATTTAATTATACTACTTTATTATCTATGTATGTCAATAAGCTTGACATGAAAACATAGTTTATAATTCAAAATTATTATTTAACTTTTAAACTCACAGTTACAATTTACAAGCTGCATAATTACAAGGTAGAACCTAAAATTTTGAGACTCGTACCTTCTTAATGTGCTGAGATATCAATATATTTGTCATACCCACCAGAGGATCTCCTCTTCTCTCTTTCTGGTTTTTAAGACAATGTACATGGCTGATGGACAAGTTTATAACCAATAAAAGGAGCAGAATCTCCTGTACACAAATGTTAGGAGTTGTCATTAACCATTATTTAGGAATTGCTGTATTGATGGTGATTAAATTTTGTTTCCCTAATAACTTAGAGAGAAAGCTGGATAAATATATATTAGTTTGGGAACATTCTGTTCTAGTGATGGCTATTTTTTAAATGCATATTTGAAAGCTACATTAATTTTTCTTTTTTTTTTGGACACCCACTTGATTTTATGGTCCTTGAACTTCTGGAAAACAGGAGGTGTTGTTGCCTGAATTCATCTTTTTTGTTTTTTTTCATAGGGGTTTTAAGTTGCTTATTTCTGGTCTGGTTGAATAGCAGTAAAAGTTCTGTGAAGGCAGCTAGAAACATTGATTGTTACTAACTGAGTAAGAATTCATTTTATGAGACCGGGAACAACTATGAGAAACAGCCATTATGCAATAAAATGAGTGACTGATTTGAGGGTTGCTTAGTACATACGTACTTTTACGTATTACAGTTTATTCCGGATGAGCTTCCAATTTATTACTTAACGTATTATAATTTTGAATATCCTGAAACTGAGTTAAATGATAATTTAGATTTAGAAATTAAATAAATATCGATATGTATCCAGTTAATGATACTTGCCAACAAGATTAATACACAGTTTTTTAATACAAATATATTCTAACATACAAACAATAATACAATTTACAATAATGGTTATTACAAATAATGATCTATGTACAAAAGTTTTACAAACAATATTTAGTCCTCTATCTGGCTGGAACTTCCTTGATATCTATTTTATTGAGGGTTCACGATGAGTGAATTAATTTTGAGTAGATGTTGATACAATTCACTTAACAGGGAGATAGCTATCTCTGTTCTTCTTTTATACCAGCCACACATGCCACACAATAGTAATGTCGGAGGTGAATCTGCTGAAGTTAAGTGGTTTGTAATATTCGAAATCTATAAATGTTTCTAGTCAAATATCTGAAGTTCACGATTAATAAGCATCATAACAATCACAGTTATACCTTCTGAAGTTTATAGCAAACCAATAATATGTACTGTCTTTTAGCGTGGCTCATTGATTATATTTATAGACATGAGGAGAGTTTCTCGAAATTTCAGCTTACGTAACAATATAAATGATACACCAGTGTTTACGTACATACATATATTGTTGATTCTTACACTCAATAATTTTCTACAATTTTAATGAATAGGTGGGAATTTTGGGATTCAGATTTAACAGTATAAGTTATGTACATTTGTGAGTTTTGCCAAAAATTGCAAGGAAAAAATTTATTTACCAAAGGATCAATAAACGTACAGTTTTCTTCCCTTGTAGCACACATCAAGAGCAATGATCACATCCTATGTACAAGTTTAATGAAACAGCAAGCTGAAATGAAAAAGCACAGAGATAAAGCAAATGAATCATCAGACACTAAACTGATTACTAAGCTTAAAGTTGCTTATCACATGGCACAGAATGAAATATCAAGTAAGCAATTTGGAACAATGATGGAGTTGCTTGAACCTATAAAAATTTAGACTTGGAAACAGACTTATTACTCTATCATCAAAGTGAATCAGTGAATGATATGGAGAGAGATCTGTAGAAGAGAAGAATACCTTTCTTTAAGAACTGGACAAGACACTTAGTCAAGTAAACTTACCAGTCTTGTGATAGATGAAACTGTAAATGTAATGGTGAATGAAAAACTTATTGTGTATGCAAACATGGTAAGTGAAGGAAGGGCAGAGGCCATTTTTCTTGACAATTGTGATGTGCATTCGTGGATGGCACAATGTATATTTGACAAAGATGAAAAAAGTGCTTTAAGAAAGAGGAGAAGAAATAATTAATGTTGTGAGTCTGTAATCTGACTATGCCAGCATAGTGACTGGGAAACATATTGGGTTCAGTGTCTGTTTTTTGTAAAAAAGCTTGTTTGCCATCCAGGTCCATTGTATGGTGCATGGTACTACTCTAGCTACATACCAAACATGGTAAACCAAATGTTTAAGTTTTATTATTACTCAGCTATAAGAATAAATTGTCTACAGCAGTGCATGGTTTACTGGCTTTCCTTTAGCTGGACTGTTGAGTCTATAAAGCAAAACTGACTGGCTCTTTTATTAACCTATATCTTGTCTGATGTGCTGCCAGTCATGACAAAACTGGACCTTGTGTTCCAAAAGAGATGATGTAAGCACATCTCAAAGATAACCTAGGTCCCAAAGAAACATCCTTCTTTCAAAATTGCATAGAACATTTTTACAAGGACAAGAAAATGTCATAGGCAGATGACAAGAGCATCAGATCATGTGACAATGTTAGAGGTAATTGTGTTCAAGAATTCATTGACACTTTGAAAGCTAGTTTTCCCAGTGAAATGCCCTAACCATGACTGTGACTTGCAACAATATGCTGATCTGGCCATCAGTGCTATGACTGACCATTTCAGAAAAGAAAAATCAGATGACAGGACTGTCATAACACTTGTAGTCAATGCATAGGATGCAAGAAGAGATTCCCTTTTGATGATACGCACCCTCTGTGGGTATGGGAAATCAAACTTTGAGTCAGCATGCACTGTTCTCATACATGACTACAGTCAAATATATCAAGACTGGGCAAAACTTGCAAACATTACTTCAGTTATTCCAGTATCAAGTGTGCAAGCTGAAGGAGGATTCTTTTTACAGAACAGAACTAAAACTGGAAATAGAAATTGTCTGACTGAGAAAAAAGTTGCATGTTTGATGAAGATTGCCAGTGCTAATAAAGACATTCACAACTTTGAATATGAAATGGCCAGCAGATACTTTCTTGGCAAGAAAACAAGGGGAAAATACTAAAATTAAAGTTGTGAAAACATTTTGAAATAAACAATAATTTGATTGATTATGCTGTTTTTTTTGCATGATTTTTACCTCATTTATTTTTCATGTTATTACAAAAAGATCTCCTTTATTGTAAAAACATATTTTTGTTTATATTTTCATCTCTGAAAGCATACAGTAAGTGCAGATTATATTAATATTTTTGTGTGATAGCCACATGTTTTTTAGTCTAGTTTATTGTTTATTATAAGTTTTCAGTGTGCTAAGAGCTATTGCGTAAAATAATTGAATGGGAAGTTACGAAGTAAAATACATATGCCAAACAGTACAGGCCTATGCTTCAATTATTCATTTAAAACAAATTATAAATGATTTTATTTATTTTTATTATTATTAATTTAAAAATAGGGCTGCTAAGTGAAAGTAATTTTCCTAGTATATTTTTTGCATGAATACATGCATGTGTATAGGTTCATTAATAGTGGACAATTGCCAGGTGATGACTATTTCATTTGGCAGGAGGACTGGTAAAATATTAAGTATCCAGTCACTTTGACTGGTACTGTTTTTTTCCTAGCAGAAAGGCTGAGTATTGTATGTGCTTACCTTTTCACACTGTCAAATAGGTTAATCTTTTGAGGCAAGAGATTATTGCTTTTTTTTCTGTTGTACATCAAACTATTTGACTTGTTGGGTCTCTGGTAGGTCTGCTCCTAATAAATAAATAATTGAAAGAAGTTTTTTCAGATTTACTCTTTGCTTTTGTCATTGATCAAGTTGTTATGATCTGTTCTGATAATTCTACCAATATTTATTTTATTATATACCACTGGATATTAACTTCAAGAACAAGGGTTTTCACAAATGCACTCTTATCTCCCAGCATCATATCTTACTGTATTTAATCATGCTTTTATATTTTCAGAATCTTGTGATGAATCACTTTTTATTCCATGGTCATTCTTATCTGGCAAAATGATTTCACCACACCCTTGTTTTTTATTGGCTGAGTATATATTCAGATATCCATTGATAAGTGTCCTTACCATTTTAGTGGTTCCTGTAGTGGAAAATTCTTTAGGTTCATCTTTCCACAGAACTGAGACCCTGTTAAGTTTTTATAGCATGGTATTCTTTACAGTAGATATCTGTGACTTGTTGGCGATAAATTTGAACAATAAACGGACAACACACAATCCACTTGTTTTAACTCTATCGCTATGGGTCAAAGGCCATGTCATATCACATTTGTTGACTAACATTCAAAATTTTTATGAACTATTTTATAAATGTGTGTCAATAAGTTTGGTGTCAAATTGTAGATTATAATTAAAATTTTAGTATTATACATCATTCAATTTCTTAATTTAAAAGTAAAT
>NW_013668552.1:57228-64386 GCF_000517525.1 Limulus polyphemus
GTATGAATTAGGAACTCGAATTACCAATATTGATAAGCTTGAATCTAAAATAAGAACCTCCTATCTTTTCTATTTGCTGAGATATCACTACATTTACTGAATCAAGCACAGTGGCCCCACCCATCTCTTTCCATTTTTTGGAAACATTTAATACACGTACTTCTGTCTATGGTTTGTGAATAACCAATTAAAAGCTCAGAATGTTCCCCACATGGTTCTCTGAGCCTTTCAAAGTATTTACATGGGAAACCCTTTCTTTCCATGGCAGATTTGAAGCGATAAGATAAGATTTTAATGAGCTCAAAAATTTCATATTTTTTAGACCCAAATACAGCTTAGTTACTAAGCTTGATAACTTATAGTGGAATTCTGTGGTATTGATATAGTAATTTATGATATATTGTTAAATGTATATATAAAACCTAAAAAAAATTATTTCATTTCACATCCTCCACATGTGAAATTTGATAAGGCTTAGCACCCTATGGCAAGCAACAAATGAGTACAACGTTCGTAACCAGAAGAGATATTTGTTTGCTATACTTCTTTATTAACTGTTCTGTGTTTTAAGAAAAATAAGTTTAGGAACTTATTTCTAAATAGTAATAATGTATATACATATATATATTATAAATGAAATGTGACTCTATTTTACAAAATAATAGTCCACTAAAACAACCAAGACAGGTCACTTTATAAAAACCAGTTTTATATTCTTGGATATGGTAACATTGCAGCATTATAATGTTAGCCAGGCACAGCTGATTGGTCAGTATAGTAAAAATAATAGATTTATATAAATGTGTAATATTATGAGATTTAAGCTATTTAGACCAAACATTTGTGTTTTCGAGTTATAATTTGTAGTCATTCTAGAATAAAAAAAGCATAATTTATATTTATTTCCTAATATTTGTATGGTGGTTACAAGGTCCCAACCCGTACAGAGATACAATAGTGAAAAATGACAGATAAAATATAGTTTTTTTCTATAAAAAGATTTGATAAATATCTTGAGGCTATAAAGATTTTGCATATAAAATTTGAAATTTTTTTGATGCATAATAGTATTTTTAATCTTAAAATCAAAATTAATTTGCATGCTGGATAGTCAACATTTGACAAGAAAAAAGGCACAGTAAAAACATTGCTTAAGAAATTTTAAAATGTAATAGAAATAATTTGATATTTTGTTTACAAAAGCCTTGTAATGTGTACTGATAAGCTGCAAAATTTTGTAAAGATGCACTTACATCATCAAAAATCATAGTTTAATTACTCGTGGATATTTTCATGGTTAAAAACTGGGTGAATCCCAACCAACCTGTAATGATACGGTTAAAATAATATTTTCAAAACAATTCAAATATTTGTATAAAAAAAAATATATTACACTATAGGTTATCAAAGTTGAATCTAGAGCTTTAAATAATTCTCTTTTATGTCAAAGTCCACACAGTCTGGTTCAGTTATTTTAGAAGTCGGTTGACAAGACAAATTATTTCTACTCTTTCTATCACAATAGAATCAGTGATAAATTCAGTTGTGTTACCTCATGGGTTACCACAGTTATATTCAGAGCTTTAAATAATTCTCTTTTACGTCAAAAGTTCACATGTGCTCGTTCAATTACTTTAGAACCCAAATGACTATCTCTGTTGTGACAATACAAGCTGTGAAAATCACCACTATAATTGTTGGTTACCACATTTGTATCCAGAGCTTTAAATAATTGTTTCCTTTTCATCAAAGTCCATATAGGCAGGTTTTATTACTTTAGAACACCCCTTTGATGAGACAAATTCTTCTTCTTTATCTCTGCTGTTACAATAAAAACTATGAACTCTCACTTTATAAATTGCCCCTTATGGCTAAACTGACAATCATGCAGTCTAACTTCACTTTTTCACTTTTACCTTCACTAATTTTCTCTATTGCTTCCTCTCTGTATCTGCATGTATTTATAACACACGACAGAAAAATCTAAAAATATTTAGCACTCTAGTAACAAAAATGTTAAGAATAATGAGAAGGCTTAGAAGCTTCAAGTAAGATGATGCTAACAGTATTACAAAAGCCAAGTAGAACAATTAAACTACATACACAACGTACGACTTGTACAGAGTTACGTAATAAAACTTGTCATAGCTATCGCTTTTAATTAACATTTAACACTCTTGGCATGAAAACTAAATAATAGCTTTTAAACTAAACAGTCTTGTATATCCAACAGAGCTCTTGCCTTACTCCCCATCAAAAAAGTTTTTACATATGTGCCAAGTCTTTGATTGAAACTGCAACCCATACACCATTGCTCATTATTAGTGTATATTTTTATTTAATTAAATAAAAATTATGTCCATAACTATTATTAATATAAAAAATTAGGCTTAACTGTCCTCTACAATTGAGATCAAGAAAAAAGAGGATGTGGTAAGTACTATATTTCTTGTTTTTCATATTTATTCTTTATCTATTATTATAAAAGTAGTTAAAATCTGAAAATATGGATATTTTTAAGGTATATAAGACTAGATTTGGTAAAATAAGTAATAATGATAATATACATAAAATGGTTCATGAGGCATGCATGCGACCAGCTTGTGGATAATGTAAATCGATAGCGTAACGTGACCTGCACGTTCTCTGAGTGATTTACAACTTATAATGCCACTGATAGCAGTCAGACATGGTTCAAATGCAATAAAACAATAAAACCTAATTATAAATAGATGTATACTGTTATGAACTTATTTAGGATAAATGAATATAGCTTCATGTTACAATTTGAAGTAATTCTAGAAAGAAAAAAAAAGGATAATTTAGGTTTATTTTTTATTTTTTTTTTTGGGTGGTTACGAGGTTGGTTGAATTGACCTATCCCATTTTGAGATGAATTTGAGAAAATAACAGGTAAACTATAAAGTTTTACTGAAAAAAATTTTGAAACACATTTAGGAGGGTTTAGGTATTACACAAAGGAAATTTGAGAATTTTGAAATGAGGAAAAGCATTTTTAATTTTAACATGAAAATTACCTTGCACACGGACTATTCAAAACAAATGCTCAATATATTCATGGGAAATCTTTATTTTATTTCATTAAAAATACTCCACTAAAAATATGATTTTTTGTATATGAAAGACTTGTAATATTAATTGAAAGATAATCAAATTTCGTGAAGATATACACACTATATGAGTATTAAATCTATAAAGACTTAAAACGAGTACAAAAAGGTCACATGGTCATTCAGATTGACCAAGCCCATATTGAGAGAGTTAATGTGTACTACACCAGTCTAGGATGTAATCAGCATCAGACTAGCCCTCCACCAATATGAGGGTGAGACACCCTCCATGCACAGTAGTGAGCACACTGTGTATTACCAAAAGCTCATTTGTTCCTTGGCTCTGCAAGTGATTCAGAAAAGTCTTTTTTTTTTTTTATGAATTACAGGTTTTCTGTGTTTATTAAATTTTTGTTAACACTTGGAGTGTCATCTTTCACCTTTATTTTCTAGATTTCAAGAGAGAAAGATACAAAACAATTTTCAATTTCAATTAGAACTTCTGTTAGATTTATTATCCTTTTTTGTTAATTTAATTTTTTCTCTTAATCAAATTATGAGATTCAGAAAACTACTCACCTCTCCACAGAACTGAGAGCAATTACCTTATGTTACTGACAAAAGAGTTTTTGCACATGCTTCAAGCATTTGAATGAAACATCCATACCTGTACATAACAGTATATAATGTTCCAGTGTATGATGCAATTAGCATGGTTATAGCCCTTCACAGTAGGAAGGCAACACATTCTGCATGCACAAGTCTCCCCTTGAGCACATTATATATGCCAAAGGCTCATTCTTTTCTTGGCACTGCTTGTGATTAAGATGTGTTTTTATTCATCATGAATTATGCAATTTTTGCATAAACATTTAGTTGAAATTTCAAGTGTTGTCTTTGTTATCTTTATTTTCTTGATTTCAAGAAAGAACAATCCAAATTGTTTAACTTTCAGCAAGAGCTTTTGATACAAATTATCTTTTCTTATAGTAATTTGATTTATTTTCTTAATCAAATTATGAAATTTTAGGCCATGTGTTTTTGAGTCTGTGTTGTGGTTTCTTTGACATGATTCATCGCCATTGTTATTAAACCAATGTTTGGGTGTAGATACTTACTCTTAATTTTGTCAATACAAAGTTACCAAGTTAAGTACTGTGTCAATACCAGATGTACTAAAAATAATCTTAGTGATTTCTCTTCTGTGAACCTTATTTCATATAATTAATTATAACCTTGTTCCTGAAACCTCCTATTGTCTAAACTCTCTTTCATAGGAGTTATCTTATTTTCTTGCTGTGTCCACCAGAATTATTCAGACAGTAAGCAATGTTACCATCATTGTACTTTATGATGTTGGTTCATCTTGAGCCCAGGACTCACAACTTTCTGCTGAGCCTACTTTGTTTTTGGATGTCTCTGACCATCACTTCCTACTATCTGCCTTTGCTTCTGGCTTTTCCATCTCTGAATAGGAAAAAGTAAAACCTATCTTTTTCTCCTGCTACTCTGTTAACTCAAGTATGCAACAGATGTTCATTTACTTCAGTTGTTTTCTTCTGTTTCTAAGGTTATCTTCTTTCCTCATTTGTAGCATTATTGCAGATTCTTTCAGGCTGTGCTTCATGTTGACTCTGTCAATTACCACTTCTCTCCTGAACCTAAGATTCTTTTTCTGTGGCAAGTGATTGGATTTCTTCATCTTTTCTATTGCTCTTATCCATTGAATCACTTTTACAAGTTTGAAGATTCTTCTGCTTCTTATATTGTGAATCTTTTTTTTCTTACCCCTAATTTACTGTTTTTCTTATGTTGCTTACTTGCTTTCTTATTGTGCTATCTCCTTTATTCTTTTCCTCTAATACACCTTATTACTACTATGATAGCTCTATTGGGGCAAGGTCACACTAACCTGTTTTTCACAGTGCTCTTCTTTCTTCTTCAGCTATTGCCCAGTTCACTTTCTTTGGTTCTTGGAGTTAATTTATTAGGATAATTTGTTTTCTGTAGTAAACTCTGGGCATCTTTTGTCCATCTTTCTTGGACGTACATCTGTTTACAAATATTTCTGTTTGGATGAGATGCAGTGTTGAACACTTACACTATAAATAGTGTTTGGTCTTCAGAGGAATGGTCCTTGCAAATCAACATCTTCCAGATTTTGACAATTAAACTTAACTTTAGGAATCCTGTTATTGATACCTTTGTGGTTCCCTTCAACCCCAAACTTTTACTCTTTTCATCAGCAATCCCAGATTATGTGGACCTGGCAGTGGATATTCTGAGTCAGGAATTGGTACATCCTCTCTCCTTCTCTATGTTTCTCCTCCTGTCCCTAATTTGTAGTACCCCCATGCTGGGCTATTCTACCCCCCCCCCCAACTTTGGCTAGCTCATAGTTTGTGTTTCTACCCCTTCCATGTTGAAGGACCTTTTATATCAACCTTAGAAGTCCAACTTTCACCATGACATGCCACATCAGGCTATTTAGTTGATGTGTGTGTATATATAAACCTTCCAAACCATCCTAGACCAACAAAGAAAATAAGAGTGGTTATACATCCACTCAACTGAAAAGTTCCTGTTTCATTGCAAAATCTCTTAGTTTGAGTGAAGGGTCTTATGTAGATTAAATGATTCTTGTTCGTTCCACACGCACACACATCTCTACACTTTTCTCTTATGCAAATTCTTTCTTATGAGCAAAAGCAAAGAAGAATATGTAATGATATACATCAACCTCGTTATATCCGCCATATCTAGTGCCTACAAGGCCTTTCACAAATACCTGGGCTTATCATTTACATGTACACGAGTTGCATTAATTGACTTTCAATAGATAACACTATTTGTGGTAGAGAAATATTTTGTTAATAGTTGAAAATTATGTCTGCATTGAAAGATGCTACATAATTTGTCTATTTCTTCACAGACTTTCTTACATACAGTGTTATTTAACCATCTACATATATTTAACTTACAATGAAACCTTGTATAGATGGGCAGCTCATATTAAGAACCAGAAAAGAATTAAACAAAAGCAGATTATGTAAATGATTAGATTTTAGGGCCTTTTGAATCGTAATATACGTTTTACATGCGTGTGATTATAAGTTTTATTTAAACTGAAGCTTAAAGTAATTATAAGGCTTTATGAAGATTTCAAAAAGTATTGGTTGTGACCCATCCAACCGTTGAACAGCCTCAGCTTCATCATGATGATTATTCCCTTTCCATCTTTTTGATCAAGTTATGTTTATGTATGGCATGGTTTCTGTGAATAAAGAAGTTCATATAAAACTTCTGTTTTTTTGTTTTTTTAAATACACTATCTTACTGTTGCATTTGCTTCACACTAAACTGACACTGTGTAATGAAACAAGAGTTTGAAGGTAAAGATTAACAAATACATGTATTTAATTGGCTTTCATATTTTATTAATAATAAAAAATTCAAAAAGAATGCTTTGAAGAACCAATACTTAACTATTGTTTTTTTTTATAAAGGTACTTGTATCTGAAAGTTATATAGTTAGTTCTTACAGTGTGTGTAAATAAATTTCTTTGTGATATAATTTAAGTATGACAACCCCTAAACATCCTTTTTTGTAATTGAAAACTTGTTAATTTTGTTTTTGTAAAAATTTCTAGCATTTTTATAGTTTCATGAACTGTCATAACATAACATGGACCTATTAGCCCATCTTTCCATCTTCAAAACTAAAATAAAATGATTAAAAAATAATAATAATAAAATGTTAAACCCAACTCTTTTCATTCATATACTTATCAAGTTTTTTCTTAAACTCACTTAAATTTACTGCCTCTACAACATCTGAAAGCAACCCATTCCAAAGGCCAACCACCCTTTTAGAAAAATGAAACTGTCTTACCTTGCCAAAATTTATATTTGTGTCTCCTCCCCTAGTCCTACTATTCTCATTGTTAGATATAAATAAAGATGATGCATAAACACTGTCAATTCCCTTTACAATGTTAAACACCTCAATCAGACCCCCCCCCCCAACTCTTCTTTTTTCAAGAGAAAACAATTTGAGAGATTTCAGCCTCTCGTCATATGACAACAC
>NW_013668552.1:65054-67963 GCF_000517525.1 Limulus polyphemus
GCAAAGCATCTTTTAACAGACTTTCCAAAACTTTTCCTACAACTGATGTAAGACTAATGGGTCTATAATTACTGGGACAATTTTTATCAACTCCCTTGAGAAGAGGAGTTATATTAGCTAACTTCTAAACCTCTGGTACCTGCCCACTATTCAAGGACTGACAAAAAATGTAGTAAGTGGCTCACATATCCAATCTTTGACCTCCTTCAAAACCCTTGGGGATATATTATCTGGCCCAGGAGCCTTATCGTTTTTAAACTTCCCAATTTTTTCTTAACCAGCTCAGAATTAATACAGTCATCTTGTTTGATCTCGTTTCATTTATCAACCATTGAAGATGTGGAATACTGCTTAAATCTTCATTAGTAAAAACTGACGAAAAAGCAAAATTTAATAACCCAGCCATCTCATAATCATCAGATACTAGCCTTCCTTTATCATCCATCAAGGGTTCTATCCCTATCCTAACATTTTGTGTCCCCTTAATGTATCTAAAGAAATCCTTTCTGTTAATTCTCATATTTTCAGCCAACTTTTTTTTCATTCATCGGTTTTGAATGCCTAATTTCCTGTTTCACCAACTTTCTAATGTCAGAACATTTAATATTTTAATATCTGATTATTAATGAAAGTTTTAATTATTGCATTGCAGCAGAGGTAAGTTCAGATGTGTTAAAAAACTTGAAAAAGTAATGTTTATTTTTTTTTAAATATTTATCCTTTGGATTAATGGTGAATATTGGCACATTTATAAAATGTGAAATATGTAAAAAAGGTATAACAAATTTTATAATGAATTAAATGATGAAAGTGTTGTCTTTTTTATTTATTCTTATTCACGTAATGAATTTTATTTATAGAAAACAACAAACAACTTGAGGAGTGGAATAACTGCTTCCAAAGAAATCATAATATAGTTATTCCACTAGTAGTACAAAATCAAGTGCCTGATGGGTTTGAAACAGATGAAAAGGTGGATGTTTCACTTAGACCAGATGAATCCTCTCTTGAAGATTATGAAAGGGTTCCTGTAGAAGAATATGGGCTGGCAGTTTTGCGTGGAATGGGATGGAAAAAGGGTGAACCAATTGGTGGGAAAAATAAACAGTAAGTATGTATTAGTACCTACACTAGCTATTCTGTACCTTACACATGCTTTTAGAAAATATTTTAATTATGTTCATTTTTTATGTCATAAAATTATTGATTCCATGCAGGTTGGGAAAATTCACTTGTGTGGCAACCTAATATAACATCAAATTACCATTTGGGAAATGAAACATAACAGTAAAGCACTACTGAATAATAGCTTTTTACCATTTCACACATTGATAGGTAGAGCTGGCTGATTAGTGGTATTTGCTTATTGATTAATTGATGAGCTCGCTAAGTGATTATGATTAATTAATTGATCAGTACATTCCCATTACAATATTGCCCTTGTACAAGGAAAAAAAAAGAGAGAGTTAACATTCTTTTCTTTAAATAGTTTTCAAGTTCTCTTTACTGAAGGTTGCCATTTGCACATTTTGCTAAAAAACTTTTTTTTTTTTTCACGAAAAGTATTTTGGGCCAAATTTTGTTAAAGATGATCTGGACATTTTGTACTTTGTGAATGTCTTGCTAATGTTGACTAAACACCACCATGAGGTGGCCATTATGCTTGGTTTTAAAATGTGTAGTAACCCCACATTGATCTTCTATAAATCAAATAATTTTATAAATAATTAAAACATGTTTTACTACCACTGAAAAGGGTATTAATGTTTTTATTTGGATTTATTGGAAATAATTAAGTAGCCAGTTAGCCAATTTATTTATGTATGTTGTTTAAATAGGATAAACATAAAAGTAGTATTCAAAAAAAGATTTGAATATTCAGAATATTTTGCAGTCATCTACTACACTCAATAAACAGTGAACTTAATGAAACTTACAGTATATCTATTAAAAAAAGTAAAAACACCATATTTAATCAAAGAAACAAAAATCAACAAAATGCCTTTATTAACTATTAAACAGTCTCTAAGTCATATCACTTCTTTGTTTCTTACTGTATGTGTATATATGTATATTTTTTTTTTCCTGTGTGTAGGTAAACTATGTGTATCTGATGATCATCAAGCCTTTCCAGACATTGTGCATACATTACTGTTAAACTTATGATAGTTTTTTCATTAACTATTAAACCTGTTTCTTGATTGTATAAGCTTACCTAATCTCAAGTTACCCTATGTCTTCTAATTGAAGAAAATTCCTGTAATTTTCAAATAAATATAATTTAACACAAATACTTTCACAATTCACAAAAAAACAGAAAAAATATTAGAGAAACTATAAAAAAATCTTAAAACTTATAAATTTACTACTACATGATAGTCTATTTCTTATTTTATACAGTCATATTTAAACTTTCTTTATAGTTGTTTTCAAAGATGTTTTTCATTAGTAAATGATCAAGCTGCTTAATGAGGTACCATAATGTGGTACCAAACAGCTTCTACAAAGACAAATAAGGGAAACACTTGAAAATCAAGGAATGGATAATATTCTCAAGCAGTGATAAATTTTTAGCAAAAATAGTTATTCTTTTCAATAGGCAGAAGAATTCTAAAATAAATCGATAAATGGACTGTTTTGTCTGGCGACATATCTCTTTGCAGCTGTGCATAAATGAAAATATGAAGTTTTTTATATCATGAATTATCTATATACTACTAAAACTCTGAGATTGTTTGTTTGTGTGCTTGTCTGTAATTACAGCAAAAATGGCACACAATATTGCCGTATTTGTAATGAAATCAGAATAGAAACAGAATAAAACAAGTTTCGTTAAAATTGGGCCACGGGTTACCAAGTTATCTCTGTTTTTTGGGTCACTTTTCGTACATTCCATTATTATAAAACTT
>NW_013668552.1:68862-72908 GCF_000517525.1 Limulus polyphemus
ATTTCCCTGTCAATGTTCCCATCTTCATTAAAAGGCATAAGATGACAAAAATAAGATCTTGAAGAATCTATCTATATACTACTAAAACTGAGATTGTTTGTTTGCTTATTTGCTCAGTCAAAAAATCATTCATACTACTGTTCATGCTCTTTACGAAACTTCTTACTTCACTTTTTTGAAAAATGAAATGGTCTTTCCTTTTACTCCCGATCAACAATCAAATATCTTTTCTTGAATTATGAATAACACAAATGGATTGAAATATTTAATTAAATTATCTCAAAATAAACATTCATTTTGGTGCAATGTTGAAATTAGCTTGAATTCTTCATAACCTCTGAATAGTGGGTGACCCAACAGGTCACGGTGGTCTAGTACTAAATAAATATCATAGAATGACAAAATATTGATTATAAAATATTTTTCAGTTAAAATTGTTACGAGAGTTAGAATTACCATATTACAATTTTTGTCTAAAAAATTTTTATCAAATGGCAAAAAAATATTAGATCCCAGAGGAAATTGTTTCTTCAGACTTCAGTCACAATAATTTATAATGAAATTACATTTTTTAATCCTTAACTCACTTAAAAATATCTCATATTTATAATGTGACTGTAATGTTTAATACTTATAAACAATAAAATATTTTAAGAGTTTTACATTTTAAGTTATTTTTAAACTAAATTAGTTTAGGTATGTGAATAATATTGTGGCAGTGCACCAGATTTATTCAGTAGTTTACAGTTGACCAGCTGTTTGATAATGACATTACAGATTTCTTTTCTGTAGGTTATTAAATCGTGAGTTAAAATAGGTGTATAAAAATCCCATAAATGTTATATACACATTACCATTATAAGAGGCCTTACTGTGTTTATTTGATTTGATGACCCACTCTGTGCTTGTGAGTCTTTAATGGATGAATTCTGCAGTCCATAGCAGAGGATATGGTAAGTCAAAGAATATAATATGGCCCTCGGAGCATGGGTGGGTCAAAGTGCACATGTCACAACCACTCTACAGAGTGGCATTCAAAATTTAATTAAACTACTTTGTTATTAGTGTATGTCAATTAACTTGACATCAAAGCATAGTTTTTTATTCAAATTATAATATTATATATTTTATTTTTAAAATGACATTTAAATAAATATATTCACTTTCTGTTTCAATTGACACTTCACTCTGAACTGCTCATTTCTACATTTTATGTTAACCCCAAAGGCATTGCTAGGCACTGGCACATGGGGCCTGTGCCACAATTATGTTTGATAGTACCCTGAATCCCAGTCAGTGTCTTGATATCATACTGAGACGCTAAAAACTTTCTGCACCTATTGACCCAAGCCCTGAATCTTTTCAACACTTAGCAATGCCTCTAGCTACCCCTATTTGGCCTTGTAACTTCCCTAGAATTTCCCATGTATGCATATCCCCAAGCTAAACTGTAAACTTCGATGAAAAAGCTATTTGCTTTATGAAGATATTACCACTACCCCACAAAGCATCCTGCTTTCAAAGATCATCATAAATTTTTTCTGGCATTAGCTATTGTATTATTTGTAACTAGTAGAAAGCAAGGCATTCACTTAACTTAAAAACTGTCAGCCACAGAGTTTAAAGACCTTGGTTTAAGCAGAATTAAACATTTTGGAGTCATTTTCTTTGTATGCCATTGTTGGAGCTATGCTTGATCAAATATGGGAATTATTTTAAACCATTTCTATCTTTGTTAGAAAACCAGATAAAGTATATTAGTTTTAGGCCATTATATTTTATATGCTTGGAAATATTTCATATTCTAAATTGGATGTTTGAATTTAAAAAGAAAATATTATGGCATGAATGCTTTTTACAAGTTGGCAAAGCATGATTGGAAATATAATTTTCATAAGACATTAATATTAGACCAGTTACATTTTTAAACACTACATTCTTTGGTTTCAATGCTATTATTATATGTTCTTTTAATTCTTAAAAATCCCTGATGGACTGGATAAAGAATGACAAGTATAATTGTAATATTTTGTAAGTATACAAGTATTATTTCATGTTATATAAAAATGCTTTCAAAAATCGACTTAGTGGTTAGGTATCTTGATTCGCAGTCTGCACATTGCAAATTTGAATCCCCATCACACCAAACATGCTCACCCTTTCAACCATGGAGCATCATAATGTGATGGTCAATCTCACTTTTTACTGGTAAAAGAGTAGCCCAAGAGTTGGCAGTAGGTGGGTTGAGTAGCTGCCTTTCCTCTAATCTATCACTGCTAAATTAGGAACAGCTAGAGCAGATAATCATGTAGCTTTGCATGAAACTAAAAACAAACTTTCAAAAATTATCATAACTTCTTTGGGATTTTCGAACTTAGTTTTATGGCTATCAGAATTTGGTTAGTTGGGGGTTAGTGAGAAAAGTTGTGCTACTTCATCTGGAGTTTTATTCCTGTCAGTTGTTGGGCCTAAGAAGACAGGAGATTGGTGTCCAGTCATTGATTTTTGTCATCTTATATCAATGCCTAGATTTTCCAAGGTTCACAATCTGAGTTGGCATTTTTTAATGGGATTGTGGATGTCCAAGTTCGTCGCAGTTGGCTCCTACCTGCACATTGCCATAGTGGTGGCGTCCCACCACTATCAGCATTTTTTTTGCACAAAGGTCAGGTACTGCAGTTCAGGGTTTCTACATTCAGACTAGCATCGGCATCCCATGGGTTCTGCTGAATCATACAAGCTTTTTCTCATCACCATTCCCTAGCACTGTGGTCACCCCATTCCATAGATGACTGGTTGCTACTTCTGGCACCATCTTGTCAATTGTCAGAACATCACACCCAAATTCTACTTTCAGAAACAACCAAGGCAGGCTTCATTCTCAGAGCTGAGATATTTATTCTTGGTCCAATTCAACATGTCATTAGTCTGGGTATTTTTTTTTCATCACATATCTCAGTCGGGCTCAGCTGACTCCCATTTGTCTCCACACTATGGACCAAGAAGCCTGACTCTCACTCGCCTCTCCTTCTCTAACTGCACAGATGGTTCTTTCTCTTCTGGGAATGTAAGCATCACTTGAATCCCTCATGCCTTTGGGACAGGTGCCCAAGAGTTCCTTTCAGTACTCTTTATGTGACCATGGGATCATAAACATTGATTCACTGGATTCCCCAGTTTCCTTAGTCACGATTATTTTTTGATCTCAAGGAGTTGTTAAGTTGGAACACTACTTAGATATGGATCCCCCAGTCCACCACCGCGTACAGAGAACCATCTCTTCATAAATTCCTCGCTTCAGGGATGGGATGCATATACCAACAATCAGGAATTCCAGGGTCTATGCACAGATAATGAGGCTTCTCTACACAATGTTTTAGTCCTTCTTGCTCTTCATAAAACGATGCCTCATGGTCTTAGCTTATTCAGGGGAAAATTGTCATGCTTCACTCCGACACTTCCACAGTGGTATGTTGGATTTTCTTTCAAGGAGGCACTTGGTTCAGGGCTCCTTGTTTTCAAACCTTGGACCTCCTTTCTCTGGACCGTTCCTATCATATCACCTTATTAGCTTGCCATGTTTCACTGGTGATAACTGTGGAAACAGATCAATTGTCTCGGCACAAACAGATTCTCCCAATAGAATAGATGCTGCATCACAAGGTTCTGTTGGATTGGCTCTCATTTTGTAATGCTGATGATTGGTGGGTTGGCCACTCATTGGAACACCCAACTAATGGCAATTTAGTCTCCATTACCTCACCTTTGGGCCTTGGCAATGGATGCATTCCATAAGGATGTGACAGGATTATAACTCTAGGCCTTCATTCCAATTCACATGTTACCCAAGGTACTAACTATGATTTGTTCAACCCATTGTCGGGTCCTGTTGATAACACCAGATTGGCAGGTACACTATGGTTTCTGCTTCTGTGGTACCTTCAGGAGTGTGCCCTTTTTTCTTTGACCATCTCTATGGAGGCAGCCATGTTCTGACATGGTACACCTGGCTATGCAGTCCTTCGCACAACATCAGGGTTTAACTT
>NW_013668552.1:73828-79935 GCF_000517525.1 Limulus polyphemus
CTGTTTCCAGTCACTGGGATGGTGGACAGAGGCTTTTCCTCCAGAGTGTTAGAGTAAATTCCTCCACTCTTGGAGAAGAGGGCAAAGTTGAGGGCCCTATTACCCGTGTCCCTGGGTGTTTTTTTCCCAGATGTCAGTAGGAGAGGCACTAGCTTATGCAGGAGCCTACTCATAATACAGGTTCAGATTTGATGCTCGGCTATCCAGTTGGGTTGAGTGTGGCCCTTCTATTTGATCAATATTGGTTCAGTACATTGTTCATGGAAGAGGGTCAATTGTCTCCTTGTAATTCTGAACGTAGAGTGGTCCTATCCTAGGTCCTTAGTTGAGCACAGTTTGTTCCACATCCTCTTCCTAATTCTAGGAGCAAGTGGAATGCTCCTTGCCCACATGGTTAGGGATTGAGGATGATTGTTCATAATTCCAGGCCGAATCAATTCTGTTTGCTCAGGTTAAGTAAGGCATGCAAGATCCTGTCATTCTGAGCCTGGGGTGTTGTCTCTCAGACTTCTTCAGGTGGAGGAGAAGGTTTGTTCACTTCGCTGTTGCTTACCTTCTCTTCACGATTCTGGAATACATCACTCTACAGCCACAGGTTGAGATCCACTTATAAGTATATATACATATATTGTGGTCCAATTGCCATAACCACCCACTTGGGAATAGGGACCATCACCCTATAATTCCAACTTGGAGCAGTGGAACCTCAACTATTTGGTTGGGGCCTGGCCAATAGTGATGATAAGTCATGTAAAATTCCACCCACCGTACATGAATTAAGTTCCAAGTGAAGTGCATACTTGTTCTGGATGTAGTGTGATTCCCCCAATTTTCTATTGTCACACCCATGAGGTAAGTATGTTTTGGAAGTTAACATTTTCTTAAATTGAAAATGTATTTCCAATTATACTTATCCCCTCTCACACTCTCCTGCACTTCCTCCCCACTAAGAGCCGGGGTTAAAGACTGCCGATTGAGTCAGTCTTAAATAGTGATAACATTATCTGAATCAAGTGCTTATATACAGTACCAAGATAGAGGGCCTATTGACATAGGTTGGAGAGTGTCACAAGATAAATATTGCCAAGGGCAATTATGTAGGGTATAAAAGACTGGAGGAAGCAAGAAAAAAATCAGACCAATGCTTAGATGGGCAAAAGAAAAAATCCTGGTAGTCGAGTAATAGCTGTAGTGTGAGAGTAGGTAAGTATTATTGGAAATACATTTTTGATTTAAGAAAATCTTAACTTTTTTCTTTAATCTGACAACTTACCTATATCACCTTCATTTTTCCATCCTTACCACTTCTCCAGTTGTGACAGGCACTAAATCACATTCCCCAAGAATGAATAATTTCTGACATATTAGCTGAACCCACAAATATAATAAATTTATATGTAATACACATAATACAATAGTGTTTAAATTCCCATGATAGTGGTTTTACCTTATTTATTTGAATCACATTAAAAAAGACCCAATGTTTCTATCTCTTGAACTTCACTATATTTAATATGTTCTCATACATTGCACGTCACTACTTACATGCAAAACATACTTCCTCAGGGATCCTGAGTATATGATTGGTGATTTGAAGATCATTGAGCAACACTTTAGTTGTTATCTAGTTTTTATAATAATATTTTTTTGTTTGAGTTGTGTATTAATACATGATTTTTGTATTATATTTTGTGGATATTCCAGCCTTTGACATGTGCACCAAGTTTTACTGTTTCAACATCTAAGGTAGTTATTTCTATATATATCTCTGGACCACATGCATTGTTTCTGTTAATGGTTAGTTCAGCATCATTTAATAATTATTTTTCCAGTCTTCTTTCTCATCTCAGTTGTTTTTTTAACCTCTGCATGTATGAAACAGTACACATTTAAGCAAGTTTTAATATGATTACAACATTAAGTTCCATTAATTAGAATCATTGACATAGAGAAATTTTGTGAGAAAAAAAATTAAAGAATCATTTTTACATTAACACGGTTAAACCTTTGATGAACAAAGATTCCAGATTAGAGGTAACCTGTGGTTACCATTGGCTGAATCTACAGGAAATCTCTCCACCAATCATAACAAACTCTCCACAATCCACCAGAATACTATAAAGATTGACTACACCATACACAAACTGACCTAAAGACGAAAGGCAGAACACTTTTGAAACGTTGTCCTCTACACTTGTGTTTCTACAACAGGCAGTTGCCATCCATTCAACCAAGTTTCATGTGTTATTGATGTAACAGCTATGATTTCATTATTTAGCTATATTGAAGGCCTAGACTACCTCTCCATCTAGATAATTATTGTTTACTGTACTCTAATTAGCCCAATAGTTTTGCCTCATTTTCATTTAAACAAACCCCTACACATTCATTTGTTCATGGGCCATTGGAATACATATAGACCGAACTGTGTACTGGAACTTAGTGTATGATATTCCTCATTTGACTGTGAACTAATTCCAAAAGGCGAAGTGCATGTGTTGTTTCTTTTCAGTGTAAGGTTATTTCAGAAACTGTTGGTTTTTGTGTGGTACATTGTACTTATTTGTACAGTGACATCTGTTTTGAATGCTGTATATAAGGTTTAATTCTGAATGGTACCTTCCCTTCTGCACCAGTAAGAACTATTACCTCATGTACAACTGCTGTGGAATTTCCTGTACATGCCAGAGCCTTTAACACGTGTCCATATGTATTGTACCAGCCTATGACATAATCATCATGTAGCCCTTCGTCAATGGGAGGGTGATACGACCTCCATGTGCATTTATCCTCATGTGCAATACAAGATCATAGGCACATTCTTTTCTTGGCACTGCTTGTGTTCTGACATGTTTTTTTTCACTCAGATGACACCATGGTTGTTGCTTAAATCACCCACCAGGGGCACCTACTCTTGGGAGCTTTCCTTTTTTCGATGTTATATTCTTGGGGTTTACACCTGGTGGCAGACTGCTTCCTTTGCTTTAATTGGATACTTCTCACTGAGTGGTCCTTCCATTCTTCTGTCTTCTGTTGGATTTTTTCCCATTTTGGAACCCCTCAGTTTAATGTTTTTGCAACTCTCTCTTGAGAGGTCTTCATGCATAGGATTTGTCAGTCCCTTGCAAGATATATGGGATTTCTTTTTCTTTCATTCTTGTTGGCTATGTACTCTCACCCTCTATCAACAGAAGTGAGCTGTCTACCACTCTCTTCAGCCAGATCATCCTACTGTTTCATATCTTACTTTTTTCTTTACCTGGCTTTTCAACAAAGGCCTACTGTCTCAACCAATGCATTACTATGCAGCATTGTCTACATCCTTCCACCCCTAGTTGGGTGTTAATCCCTTCCTTTTGCCTGATTTCAGAGATCTCTTTGAGGCCATCTTTGTCCATCACCCTATGTACATTTCCTCTTCCCAGTTGGGACATTCTTGTAGTTCTATAGGATTGTATATGACCCCTCTTTAGACCTTTGATCTCCTGCTCCTTGTATCATTGTCTCTCAAACCATATTTTCTTCTACTTGCTTCTGATCATCATTGTTCAGATATTTAATCCTTGGATGCTTCCCATGCTCTGTATCATAGGGACTATTTGATGTTATTTCCAAACCCCTCTTTTCTCCTGAAGATCTGGGTTGTGTGGGAGGGTGATCTAATGTTTTCTCCCCTCTGTTTCTTCAATTTATGATAGTTCTGATATCAATTGTCTTTCGTATCCTGTACAGGCTGTTTGTTGCTATCATGCTCATGCTGCCCTTTTTCATGGAAAATGCCATTGCCTCTTTTTACAGTGGCAGACCTCCTCTTGGAACTTGTCCTCTTCTACTTCAACTAGTTTGGTTTGCCAACTCATCTATCTTATATATTCTTCTTTGGATGAATCTGATTGTATGCTCTATGTCTTCTCTTACTAAACTTGGCATATCATAGCCTCTCTTGCTTCTTTTCATCACCAGCTTTTGTAGAAGATATGATGGGCTGGTATTTGAACTACAACTAATACAGTGACCTCACATTACTTACATCATTAGGTGGTTTCATGTGCCTCTGTTTTTCTTCTTCCTCCAATTGTTATTCTCCAACCTACTCAGAGGTTCTAGAGTGGTGAGTTTTGCTTGTTTGCTTGTCAATCATTTCCCAGTCATTCATGCACTTCTGAGACCTTCATGTGTGTACCTTGATATTTATATATGCATTCCAACTAACTGCAAGTTCCTCAACTAAAATAAAGAACAAACAAATGATGAAGAGCCTAAACTGAACAGGAGGAGGCAAGACTCACCAGATTAAATATTACGTAAGGAACTATGCTTTTAAGTTCCTTATGCCTCGTGCCATCAGAGCCTGCCAAGTGGACAACATTGTTTTACAGGGAGTACTTACCCAAAATCTGCATTGAGTAGGGGAGGATGGAATGCATTAAACCCATCTCTCTCTGCTCAATGCCTACTGTTGAGATGGGGTTTTCTGCAAAACTGCTATGGCAGTATATCTCTATAACTGACATGGCCATTTCTTCACCTTTTACAAAAAAATGAAAACAAAGACAGCACCAGGTTTGTCCTAACCTTACACCTGGCTTGAACATTTTGTCTTTTGTCATAGGAACCCATTGCCCTGTTTCTCAGTGGGGTCTCAATTCTAGATGATTGTGTCTAATTACAATGATCCAAACAAATATTCCTGGGTGCTCCCCAATGCATATATCTCCTCTCATTTTCTAGAGTAAGATGAGAGAACCCTTCTTTACCCTATGGAGAGTTTCCTCTGTAAGTGATGCCCTTCCTCCAGTAAGAGACCAGTTGGTCCCACTCCTCATTTGAGATGTAAGGTTTGGGTGTTGTCTGGAAGTGTAGTACAAAACACCTCATTACAAAATTTTCCAAGCACTTCCTAGTAGATATATCCAGCAGATAGGACTTGGATTTGCCTTGAGATGCACATGAGAGCTCCACCTCCCACCACCTGTCATTACAATATCTATCTTATGTAAGTATTTCAAGATAAAATGGCCTAATGCTTTAACCACACTACACACATTAATGTTCCACCCACCTTTATGACATATTACCACTAACACTAGATTTAGGCAATATCCTTCACTGTAAATCTCTCTCTAACTCTCTTCACATTGGCTCAGTCAATTTGATCGACCAAATGATCTTTTTGTACTCATATATAGTTTTTATAGATTTGAAACTAGTAGCTTTTGATATATTGTGTATATCATGAAATTTGGCAGTCTTTCAATAGACATAAGATTACCACACACAAAAAATCATATTTTTAGTGAAGTATTTTTAATAATCTATAAATAAGATTTGTCCTTGAATATATAGAGTATTTGTTTGAATAGTCCATGGGTAAAGTGATTTTTATATTAAGATTAATAATACTTTTCTTCATCTCAAAAATCTCTAATTTCATTTGTGTAACCTCTAAAACTTCCTAAATATATTTCAAATGTTTGTTTTCAGTAAAACTTTATATTTTCTCTACCTTAACTCTATACAGGGTTAGTCAATTTGACTCTGACCTCGTAACCACTAAAAAAAATCAAAATAATTCTAAATTACCCTCCTTTTCTTTCTAGAATTACTTCAAATGTAGCATGAAACTGCATTCACTTATCCTTAGTAGGATAAGTGAATTCATTTACCCTTAGTAGCTTTAAACTTGTAACAGTATATATATATCTATTTATAATTAAATTTTTGTTATTGCACTTTGAACCATATCTAACTACTGTTTGCACCATTATAAGTTGTAAATCACTTGGGTAACATGCAGCTCGCATTACTCTATCAATTTACATTAACCATAAGCTACTCCGAGCTGCTCTCATGTGTGCTTCATGAAATGTTTTTATTCTATTATTATTAGTTTATTTTACCTAATATAACCTTACCTAACCTAAAGAGATCTCTATTTTTCATTTTTTTTACTTTTATAATGATAAATAAAGAATAAACAAAAAAAACAAGAAATAAAGTACTTATCTGATTATTCTTTATTTTTTTTTTGCTGTCAAGTATTGATGACACTTAAGCTTACTTTTTTTATACTAATGATAGCAGTGTTATATAATTTTTATTTAATT
>NW_013668552.1:80182-82196 GCF_000517525.1 Limulus polyphemus
GATTATAATTCAAATTTTAATACTATATATTACTCAATTTCTTAGTTTAAAAGCAAATATTAAAAAAACACAGATAAACATTGATTTTTGCATGTCATGTGCTATGTTGAATGTAGCACTTGTTCAAATTAGATGTTTGTAAAGTCAAAATACTAAGTCTGTAGTTTCAAATGAATTAGAAACTCAAATTACCAGTATTGAAAAGCTAGAGTATAAAATAAGAGCCTCTTATCTTTTCAATTTGCTAAGATATTGCTCACGTAATAAATCAAACACAGTGGCACCCTGCCCACCTCTTTCCATTTTTGAAAATGCTCCCTTATATACACTTACTTCTATATATGACATGAATAACCAATTGGAAGTTCAGAATGTCCTCCTAGTGGCTGTCTCAGCCATTTTAACGGACTTGGTGTCATTTATTTTTTTTTGTGCCAATATTTCAATGAGGTAGAGTGTGTCTTTAGTCAGCTCTAAATTTCATATTTTTTTTACTAAAATACATCTTTGTTACTAAGCTTGATAAATTATAGTGGAATTCTATGGTATTAATGTAGTAATTTATGGTTTTTTAGTTATTCTAATGTATATCAGTCAAATCTTCCAAATCTCTACAGAGATTCATTACTGAAAATGACAGATAAAATATAAAGTTTTTTCTTAAGAAATATTTGATAACTATCTTGACATTATAAAGATTTCACATGTGAAATTTCAAAATTTTGTGATGCATAAAAGTGTTTTAAATCCTAAAATGAATATTACTTTGCATGATAGATAGGCAACATGTGAAAAGAAAAAATAGGCATGAGAAAAGCATTGCATTATAAACCTTAATACATAATAAAAAAATTTTATATTTTACGTATGAAAGCATTGTAATGTTTACTGATAATCTGCCAAATTTTGTTAACATTCGCTTACTAATTTAAAAGTTATAGCATGAAAACTATAACAAGCACAAAGTGGTTTTGATGTTGGTCCCATGGACTGAGCCTGTGCTGAAAGAGTTAAGTGTGCCTGACATTGAGGCAAGTTGATTCAATGTATGATTGGTAAATACAACCATTGTCAGGTGATAGGTAATTTCTGTTTGGCCCATGCATCTCTTTGGTATTCTCCCCAATGTGAATTCCTTCGATTTTCTTCTCGTGTAGTGGAAGAACCTTGCTTCTCCAGTACCAAGCTGATGTGGAGGTCAATATAGAGAGTTCCCCTTTGGGTCAATGTAATCTCACTGGTACGAGACTGAGTTGACACTTCCTTTGATTGGAAGTGGGGTAGATGTGTTTATCTGGAAGTATAGTACATATCACCCCTTACACTAAGAATTAGACCATTTTTGGTGGCTGTAACGAGCTGCATGGGTCTTGCAATCTCCTTGGGATGAAGGTATAGGAGAATCATATCTGGACCTGTTTATTCTATGGGTATTTCACTTAAGTATTTCTCAAGTGCTGTATGGCTTGAATGGGTAGTGAAAGAAAATTTATTACAAATGTACAACGTTTTGATGAGTTTATGTCATCATCAGGTACAAGTAGTTTACATAGACACAGGAATATATATATATATATTGGTGTACTTTGGTGACAGATTTTCTTGTAGGCAGATTTTGTTAAACAAGACCGATGGCTGTAGGTTTACTTTCTTCTTAGAATTCTTCTCAAGAAGTCGATAAGCCGTCTTAACGTTGTTAGAACAACGGATAAAAGTTGTAGCTAGTGATGAGAATTCGTACAGAATTCGTACACTCCGACAAACATTCATCAATAATGGATATAGTAATACCACATTCGACAAGACACTTCAACGGTACCTGGACAGCCGCCAAAAAACACCACCTCCGACAACTTCACTGAACAACTCAAAGTCTACTATAAAAAAACAATTCTCCACTGCATACAAGACAGACGAACGAATTCTAAAGGGTATCGTTTACAAAAAATACTACACCAAAGAAACAGAACACAAAACTGCAACTCAACATCTACTACAAGTCTACCACAACGTC
>NW_013668552.1:83209-89408 GCF_000517525.1 Limulus polyphemus
GATTACTGACAATCGACAGGAACAGCACGCACACTGCTGCTTCTTGGCGATAAACCCCCAAGCCACAATACAACACTCCACCAATTAACGCCTTCCACGAGCTAGATACCACCACCTGCTTACCCATACCTATAAATATCCGCCAACAGTAATCACAATTCACACAACATTCAGCCTTGATAATGGATGCAGAATGCATTCGAAACGCGTTGGCCAACTCATCACTAGCTACAACTTTTACCCGTTGTTCTAACAACGTTAAGACGGCTTATCGACTTCTTAAGAAGAATTCTAAGAAGAAAGTAAACCTACAGACATCGGTCTTGTTTAACATATATATATATATATATACATATATACATGCACTGTATGGATCAAAGAGATCACGTGACCGGAGATTGCTTAATAGCTTTGTAAAGTTATCTTGTTACCCCGAAGTATTGGTTTACAGTAGGGTTAAGTTTTTTTTTTACCAATTTAATTTGAAAAATGGTCTAAAGCAAATCAGAACAAGAATGACACAAGTAGTAAGAGGAAAATTTTGTTTTTCAAACATGAACTGTAAGTTTGAGTGAAAAGATTACATGTTTAAAATTATATAAGAATATTTGAGGAAAAGGAATAAATGTCTAAAGATTTTCAAAATTTACAGATGCTGAAAAATATACTAAGGGAAACCACAAAGCTTATAAGTTACATTGAAAAGTAATAAGAACAATTTAACTTTGATGATGAGGAACCCACTTTTTAGAAAATAAATGTTTTGAGATAGATTGAATGGGTGATGAAGAAAACTATTATAATAAAGTTTTTTCATTACTCATTCAAGCCATCTCCAAATTTTTATAATCAGAAAGATGTATCTATTGTAAATGGAGGTAATTAATTGGGAATTTAAGAGTAGAGTAAGTGGTTGTTTTTTAATTTTTATAGCTGTAACATAGTTTTTATTTTATTAGAAGTAATTAACAACATTGCTGAGATTGAAAAAAGGAAAAATTAAGACTTGAAGTCAACAGTTTAAGCTAAGTAAAATATTTAAATCATTTACAGGTGCGTGGATCCCATGGAAGTAGTTTTACGACCCAAAGGATTAGGTCTTGGAGCAAGTCATCCAGGAAAGAGCTGTAAGAGTAACAAGTTGGTTAATAAAGAACACATTAGCTTAATAAAAGGAGCCTATGTTATCATTAGTCAAGGACAGTACAAAGGCAACTATGGACAGGTAAAGTTTTGCATGTGATGTATTGTTACATGGAACAAAACAAATATAGAACTTTTATTGAAATTTGCACCATGTTTTTTGGCCTTACAGATAATTTTTGATAGATTAACCCCATAAGTTGATATTTTTTGAGAGAGAAATCCACTTTGAAATAAGTACTTTTTTCCTTCTTAGTTGTAATGATTATCTTTACGTAGAAGTTGTCTATTTGAATTAATAGTGATGAACATTTATTTTCTAACATAACATACCTAATATTTTGTGTTTGTGTTATATTCTCTGAACCAGGTTGCTAGATAGTGATTGCTGCAGCAATGTGGACACCAGTATCATGATTTTTTCCCCTTCCTCTTCACATACAAAGCTAATTTTTGCCAGGTTTTCTTTTGTTTCAGGTATAAGGTTGAGGAATGCTTTTCTAGTACTCTGCTTGGCTTTGCTAATCTGGATAGGTGCCTGGGCTTTACAATTTCATATATGTCCTTTTCTGAGACCAGTGAATGTGCAGTATTCAAGACAAAATTAAGTCCTTAACTTTCACTAATTTCATCAGACAAATCATCTAAAATATCAAGAGTCACAGTTGAAATATTTATTAAATTCAACCTTTCATAACTATTTTAGAATATTTCTGTAATTCTAAAAACCCAAGAAAGCAAAGTATTTGATAATATATCAAGCATACTACATCTCCTATATACAGTGCCAACAAGGCGTTTCACCCAGTACTAGAATTTATCAGGCTGGCTGGATTACAACAGACGTATTATTGGTCTAAACACTTTATATATATCACTATCTTTCATGAATAACTTCTGTTAGAGTGAGATATATTCAGGTAATTTTGAATGTAAATCTGCAAAAATGTTGTGGCATGCACACTTTGACCTTCCTGTATTCATAGAGTTTATGGGCTAGGCATTTTGTCTGACTTTCAAGCATTCTAACTGTTTCAAAATGACCTAGAATTGTCTTAATTTTTACAGCATCACATAAGTTCAATAATATTTTTGGTACATTTGGTGGCTGATTTTTAGAATTTGTATATTTTGTTATATTTTTGTGTGCAGTTCACGTGTTAAATATTATTAAGACATAACGTGCATGTAATTTTGAAGATTTTATTACAGTAATCAAGATCCTTCCAATATTGATCTGCCCTTTTGATCCAAGGTAGGCTTTCCACTGACACAAATAAAAAAGTAGTAATAAACAAAAATTGAAGAGTTCTCCATTTTAATCTTTAAAATGTTAAGTGACATGGCCATGCTGATACAGTAAAACTGTCAAGGTTTTCATGCTAATTTAAGATGACATCGAGGCGTTGTTTGATTCATACAATTCTATGTGTATTTCCTTTCTTGAAAACTTCCAATACTTTCACCATTCAGCAGAATGTATTTTACAAAAAGGACATGTGTGATTCATGGGGGAATAGCATTGCTGATTGAACAACATACTCCCTCTATGAATCTACCACTCACCACACCTTTGACATGGAACATATTCACTCTACCTGTCTCTAGGAGAGGAAAATGATGTTATCAAGTACTTGCTATCCATCTTTATCATCCTAGGAGTCTTAGCTGCACACAATCATCTCTGGAGTAGTGAAAATGTTAATGGTAGTGGCAATTTGTGGAACATTTCCTTCTTGGACCACAACCTTTTTCTTTTCAACACAGGAGAATATTTCTTTTATGCCTTAAGTCAGGTATTTAATGCCATAGATCTGTCCGTTTCCTCACCACATTTCCTTATTTTGAGAAGTGGACAATGAACCATGAGGTTTTAATAATTTTCCCATTATCCTGAAGGAGATTTGCTGCAATTGATGCCATCTGACTCGTGCCACGATGAAAAATCAAAATGGACAACTAGCCCTCTTTCACCAATCTCTTGGAACTTGATCATATTGTTGTTAAAATACAATCTTTTAATGACTTGCTTGGAGACAGTAACTGATTATATTGTTTATACATCTGTCCTTACCATCCCTTAAACTTTGACACATAGTAACCTTGTTTATGGTAAGCACCTGACAATCAAGAAGCTCAGAAACAAGCCCAGTATATCTTTTGCAGACATCCCACACCTACCAACTACATAGCCTTTAAGAAGGATGATATCCATACCTTACATATCACTGTCAGAGGCAGAAAGAATCATGCATTGGATTCACTTTCAATTTCCAAAGTTGTTTGAGACAAGAGCCAAAATTTGAATGGAGGTATACACCTCATCCCCTCAACCTTGCAACCAAATGGTTATGAAGTTGATGATTTACAGGATTTTTCTAACCCCCTGGAAAGTGCTTCTCCCACCACTGAAGCACCTCCAACTGTTTACCTGACATCTTAGCCATCAAAGCAAGGTAAAAGAACTTCAATTTCTTTTCAACCCAATTACTTTTACAACCTTAATTAACCATTAGCTCAGGTGGAGTTTAACTTGCTCTACATCAGTATACATGGATACTTGATTCAGCAATCAGAATCAGGCCAATTGTTGTATAATCAAGCGATATTTGGAATTCGTAGAATTTGTTGAATTTCCTGATCATGGAAAACCAATTGCTAAGAAATGAAAAATAACACAACTCAGACCACTTTATTCACAACAACAATCTTCTGATTTGTAAGTGTGCTTGCAATTACGATCCTGTACTTTTTCTTTTAACACAAAGTACAAAACATTATTCACCATAGAATAAAATATTATCATTTAAAACAATCTCTGTCTGTTTCTCATTTATTTACATAAGTTTATACACTGAATGAAAGAAATGTTAAAAAACAATGCTCCGCACATAGTGAAGCACAACCATTTCTTTATGGACTGTACATTACATTATGGAGCTTACATAACATTACATAGAGGTCTTAGAATCACACTGGATTACAAACAAAAACTTTCAAATGCTGTCACTTTATTTGACCTTGGGTTGGAATACTTCATTTGTTTCAGAAAGTGGTTTAGTTTTCAAAATGTGTAGTGATAGCAAAAGTCTTCAAACTTATGGCTGAAGTGAATGATGAATTTAGGCAATGAATCTCAACAATTTGTCTCTCACATAACATTACATATTGATCATGTATTAGCCACAAGGTCAGACAGTCCCCATTTTTACTTGTTCAAATAAAAAACGGAAAAGAGATTGTGATTATTTTTTCATTTTTTTGCATGGCACATTTATTGATAAATTCAACAATTTCAAATTTAATGAACTTCAAAGTACATTCTGTGCAGTTGTTACAATTTTTAAGGTTAAACTGTCAACAATACTACATGACATCATCAACATTACATAGTTGAAATCTAGCAGATTGAATGATATAATGATTTCTGATTGTGAAATGATTGGTGAAACAGTAATAAACTGAATTACAAAGTTTCTGATCTAGGCTTCTGCCAGGGACTCTGTACACAGTGTCACGTGAAACTACACTTCACTTCGTGTTTGTAGATATCTTAAGTATGCTGCAGAGTTGTGATCACTGTGTATTCATGCTTCAGTGGGCTCCCTTTTTGCAAATAAATGATTTGCTGTTCCAACTTTAAGCCTTCATATCTAGAAAAGTTGACTGGATGAGCCTGATGTTGGATAATAGTGTCAAATGTGATGATCAGCCTATGCTGCCATGGCATGTTACCATCACCTATGATACTTCATTGAGTCACCTGAAGAAGTCAGATATGTCTGACTGTTGATAAAAACTTGTCTTTAACCCTTTCCATGTAGGTTGGGAATAGAGCACCTCATCATGTTTGTAGACTTACAATCAAACTTTTATTAAACTACAGTTTTTTTTTTAGTGTATATCCATAAATTTGGAATTAAATTGTAGTTTATAATTCAAGTTTTAGTATTATACATTATTTAATTTCTTAGTTCAAAAGTAAATATTAAAAAGTTGCCAAATATAGAATTTTTGTGTCACATGTTGCAACATCTGCATTTGCTCAGATTTTATTGTGAGCATCATAAGATGTAAAGTCTACATCTTTTAAGGAATTAGAAACTCAAATACTGATATTAAAAAACTAGAGTATAAAATAAAAACCTCCTACCTTTTCTGATTGCTGAGATATCATATTTAGCAAACCCACCACAGTGGCTCCACCCACATCTTCCTCTTTTGAAAATACTCGTTACCTATGCCTACTTCTCTCAATTACATGTTTTTAACCAGTTGAAAACACTCATTTTGAATTACATAATTCTGTTAGTCTTCCTAAAGGACTTGTGCGGGTAAAGCCTTTATTACTGTTGAAGTGGTGTTCAAGGTGATATGCTGATAGGAAATGAAATTTTTTAGACCCAAATACAGCTTAGTAAGGAAACCTGATAAATTACAGTGGAATTTTGTGGTATTGGTATAGTAACTTATAGATTTTTGTTAATTCAAAATGCATATATAAAACCTACAAAAATTGTTTTTTACATCCACCACATGAAATTCAAAACAAGGCTTAGCAAGTATGCCGCATCAGTAAAAAAAAATTGTTTTCTATATATTTTTTATTTACCGTTGTAAAGTGTAGCGCTCAGGTGAGCTTAATTGTTGGAGCTTCATTTAAAACTACTCTTTTACACCAAATTTATTTATTGGAGGATTTGTCTTGACGAGTGGAGCCACAAGTCGCTAACTCGAGGAGTTTACAGTTAGACTAAAGAAAATGAGTCTCAGGTCAAGAGTAAACACTCAAAATAATGTTTATTTAACATCAATTAACTTTACAATTTTTTCTTAACCAGCTCAGAATTAATGCAGCCATCATGTTTGATCTCATTCTACTGTTCAAGATGTGGAATACTGCTGAAATCTTCATTAGTAAAAACTGAAGAAAAAGCAAAATTTAATAACCCAGTCATCTCATAATCATCAGATATTAGCCTTCCTTTATCATCCCTAACGTTTATTCCCCTTAATGTATTTAAAGAAATCCTTACTATTAATTTTTACATTTTCA
>NW_013668552.1:89429-91292 GCF_000517525.1 Limulus polyphemus
AAGTCTCCTGTCATACCAGTCAATTTAAATTTCTTAAATTTATGATGCTTTTGTTTAATTTTATCTCTTACACTCTTTGTGAGCCAACCTGGTTTTTACTTGCATTTACCCTTTTCTTTGTATAAAGAATATGTTTACCTTGAATATTTAAAAATTTATCTGTAAACATTTTCCATATCTGATAGTGTTTTCAAATAAATCAGCTGCCCAATTCTCTTCAGATAATTCTTGTCTCATTCCTTCAAAATTTCCTTTTTGAAATTTGTAACTGAAATATCATTATTCGTTATCTCCATATGCAGCAAAACATTGAACCTAATAGAGCAATGATCACTTGCACCCAGATGTTCCACAGTTTCCACCCTCTCAATCATTTCTGTATTTGAAGTTAACAATAAGTCTAAAATAGCATTGTTTTTAGTTGGTTCCTCGACTAACTGGTGAAGAAAGCCATCCTGAACAGTTTTCAAAAACCTTTCTCCTTCGTGGTTTGACTTTAGAATTTCCAAATCTATATGCGTAATATCAAAATCACCCATAATCTCATTGTAAAGTTTCTCACTAATTTCATCAGTATCATTTTGTTGGTCTGTAACAAATTCCCACTAAATGCCTTTTCCATTTATATCCACTAATAGAAACCCAAATGGTTTCAATCATTTTGCTGTTATCTTTGATATCCTCAACAGAATGTAACTCACATTTTACATATAAAGCCACTCCTTCTCCCCTCTTTAAGATTCTATCCCTATTATATAGCCTGTAACCCTGTATTTCAAAGAAATTCCTGTCATCAAAATCACCTGTGTTTAACCCGTTGCTTGCTGTGGCCATTTTGTCCTATTGTGAGGGCAAAATCACATTTGTGAATTGAAAAAATGATAGAGAACTTATCTTTTATTGGATTTCTGATTTTATTTTTGTAAATAGTAGCATAACATTCAATTATTTGTACAAAATTGTATTATTTAATGTAGTTTAAAGAGGAATTTAATGAAAAATTCCTAAAATACGTTTTGGACAATAAATAAGTGCCCTCTAAGAAGAAAATTTTTTTAAGATATTTCCTTCCACTTCAGCACTGGTTCTGCCATCTATGATTGATATCTAAACCTTTTTCTAGTCTGTTTTCTTTATAAAACTGCGTCTGGGTGGGTTAAATCTCAGTTGTAAAACTTTTAGCTAATCCTAGTCGAAGGTGTCAATTTCAGTACCAATTATTCCAATTGCTGTATCTCACATTTGACAAATCATAGGATAATAGGGAAAGTACGTGACGAAACGTTGTTCTCTGGATTTTACAATATGAATGTGGGTGGTGCTTATTATAGTAACTGCTATTTTATGTAGAGGTTATATTTAGTACTGGCCAATAGTGTTTTTCTATAAGCATTAGAAAATTTGCTTCTGGAAAAAACTGCATGGTATGTATGTGACTTTTATTATTTTTATATAGTAGCTTAAGTCATGCTGTATCATATATCTGTTTATATTAATCATTATATTGAAAAATTAACTCAAAATAAATATATTTTTTAGGAAAGAAGTTGATCCACGATTGTTAGGGTTAAGAGCTATTGAGCGGCAAGTGCAATCTCTTTACTTGAATTAGGCTTAGCACTTTGAACAGAATGAGTTTGTGGTTTATATATTCTTTTGCATTTAAATTAGTAGTTTTGAGTTCAATAATATAGCGTAATTTTATATTTAGTTCATAATAATAATAATATGATACAGTATTTAGAATGATAAACTTGTGTGATTTGTACATAATACTACTAGTACCAGTACCACATAAGAATTTTATATTTTTCCTTCTTACAATCTTTTCTTCTGTTGTTATTGCATTAGAATTAAAACAGT
>NW_013668552.1:92180-96273 GCF_000517525.1 Limulus polyphemus
GATATTCCAATTGCTGTATCTCACATTTGAGAATGATAAGGAAAGCACGTAACAAAACGTTGTTCTCTGGATTTTACACTATGAGTGTGGGTGGTGCTTATTAGAGTAACTGCCATTTTATGTAGAGGTTGTATTTAGTACTGGCCAATAGTGCTTTTCTATAAGCGTTAGAAAAGTTGCTTCTGGAAAAAACTGCATGGGATGTACGTGACTTTTATTATTTTTATATGGTAGCTTTAGTCATGCTGCATCATATATCTGTTTATATTAATCATTATATTGGAAAATGAACTCAAATAGATATATTTTTTGGGAAAAAAGTTGATCCACGATTGTTAGGGTTAAGAGCTATGGAGTGGCGAGTGCAAAGTCTTTACATGAATTAGACTTAGGGCTTTGAACTGAAAGAGTTTGTGATTTTTATATTATTTTGAATTTAAATTTGTAGTTTTAAGTTCAATAATTTAGCATAATTTTATATTTAATTCATAATAATAATAATATGATTCAGTATTTAGAATGATAAACTTGTGTGATTTGTACGTAATACTACTAGTACCAGTACCACATACGAATTGTATATTTTTCCTTCTTACAATCTTTCTTCTGTTGTTATTGCATTAGAATTAAAACAGTCTAACTGATATATATATATATAGTTCTGATATTTTGCAAATGGTTCAAACTCAGTGTACAAGTTACAACGATAAAACCCTTATGTTGGTTGTGAAACAGGCTAAATACATTCATCTCAATAATACAGGGAAGCTATGACATTCTCACAGTTGGGGTCTCAGTACACTGAAGAGCTAAAGTTTCGATTTCTAACATAAATCTTGCCTATAATGAAAGGAATGTGACCAGGACTAATATTTTAAGTGTTGTAAAGTAATCTTCTTTGTAATTTATGGTGTCTGTAACATTTGGTAATCTCTTCTAACAGGATGTATCAAGTAACAAGGGCACAGGTGGTGTTTATTGAAACCACCTGTACTATAAACCGTTACATACATTCGCTAGTAGTGGCAGTTAGTTTTGTCTCTATAGTGAAACAACATACATGAACATATGTTGATATAAACTCGTTTGAAAGTTCAAAGAAATGATATTCAAGTACCGAAAAGCTTTCTTACTATCATATCTACAGTAATGTTCAAATGCGACCACACTGGACTGAACGAGAATGACCCCAAACAGGGGTGAGATAGTTTACGGAAAACGTACAAAGTTCACGCTGCTAACTTTACGATTTATTCAGCACAATAAACCAAAGTACGGCTGCAATGAAACATAAACATAAACTTGAAATAAAAATATATTTATGAAAGAAAATTAAAATGTTTTTATGTACATATATAAACATGAAATCTTAGTTAAAAACAAAAATACTCATTTATTGTTTAAGTTTATTTACAAATATTATTTTTGGGTCTTATATATTACTTGAAACCATAAGGAGAATACGTGATTACTAAAATATTAAAAAATAGATAAAATTTGCATTTTATGGAAGATACAAATTTTTTAGGATTGCAAAATAATGTACTAAAACATAAAAAGTAATCAGTTCAAATTTGGAACAAATATAAATATCATAATCATTTCTTATAAATACCATTTCCTAATGTAATTTTCCAAGATATTAAAGATCATAATGCAAAAAAACTAAATTTATCAAAAGTAACAGGCTTTATGTTTCTTCAACTATGTACATTTATGAAAGTTCTTGAGAAGTTTCAAAACTTTTTAACCAATAGTTTTATTGTTGGAATGATATATAGCAAGACTTGCATTGGCTACTAAGAAAGTTAGTAGCTGGTAGTCATTGGGTTAACCGTGTTTTAGTTATTTCCATTATATGAAAATCTTCTATTCCTACCAGTGCACTAAAGTCATCTATTTTATTTCTTATACTTCTAGCATTACGATAGAAACAGTTAAGCCTATCCTTATAGCTGCTTCTATACTTATTTCCTGTGCTAAACTTTTCTCTGCCTATTATTCTTTTTGCATTTAGTTTTTCCCCGCCCTCACAAATGTCTACTCCCTTAAAACACTTCCCTTACAGCTGAGTTAGTAACCTTAGCAAACATGCTAGCCCCTATTCTATTCAAATGTAAACCATCCATTCCAAAAAGCTCCCTTATTCCACTGAAGTGATCCCACAACTCCAACCAACCAATCTGCTCATCCTTAACTACTAATCTAAGCATATCATTTATCCCTAATGAACTACTTATAATTTCATCCCCATAGTTAATTCTGGGCAGTATGTAAAACGATTCTTTAATTTTTCTTGTCTTCCAAAATTTGTCTGTGTCGATGATTCTAGCTTATTCCCAGTTTATGTTGTGTCCAGTTGACATGGCATGTTCAGCAATGGCTGAATTTTGTGTTTTCATGAGTCTTGTGCCAAGGAAACATCTGTATTTTCATAGGGCAATAGTAGTCAATGTTCCTTGTAATAATTTTCTTTATACTTGGCTGACTACAAGCTCTTCTATCACAATTTCTTTTTATATGAAATTTTGGTTTCCATAATTTTCAAAAGTCATTTTTCTTTAAAAGCTAAATAGCCCTTTTTATGAACAGCTGTTAACGTGCATACTTGTACCAGACACTTGTACATGGTAATGTTCAAATTTTTGTCATATGTATTCCACACACAAGTATTACCAACTGACAAACTTATGAGTAACCTGTTGTTTTTGGTATGCAACACCTGCCAGATAGATTGCTCTGTGGCTTAAAGAGAACATTGCTGATGTTTGTTATTACATTATTTATAACCAATAGAAAGAGAAGATAACATTTTATTGAATTACATATTATACTAGCTTGTTCTAATGGCAGTTCTGAATTATTCAGCCTACAGTTCAATGTTGCTATTTCTGAGTTCACACTAAACAAGCTAAGGGAATTATTCTAACACACTTATAGCTTAGTTAAAAATACATTTAAATTATTGTAATTATAAGACATTGTGTTCTTTCTAAGCATTATGTTTTTGTGTTCTAAGTTGAATATTTGAAATAACTGAAAGTACAGTAAAGTATTAACAATAACTGATTTTTGTTGGCTTTTTCTCTTTGCCTGGTGGTCTTTGGGTGTTGTTTCTAACTCTTTGAGGATGAGAACTGAGGCAGCCTGACATCAGTCCTTGTTGTCTTCTTTGGTTCTCATCTTGCTCAACCTCATCCTTCTGTCCCTGTTCCTTGGCTTGGTCAATTCACATCTCCCCTTTTCAGTCCTTCTTTCCATTCTTCTTCTTCCCATCCACCCACTTCACAACATAAGGGTCATCACTTGTCCTGTCAGGGCTGGCCCAGTTTGCACCTGTTTTGTGCCTCATTTTGCCAGTCTTTGGTCTCCATTTTCAGCCAACAGATGGATTTTTCAATTTCTCACCCATGGCCTATCCCTTAACTTCTTTCCTCCACCCTCCAACCCCATTTATCTTAAACATCCTGAGGATGCAGTCTCAGATCTTAATTCCAAAAAAAGACCTCAAGAGATTATTTACCTTTACTCTAGGATATTATTTTCATATCTTTATGGTCCTCAAAAAGACAGGGGACTAGTGTGCAGTTATTGAATCAGCACTATTAAACAATAAAGAATTAATAATCGTCTGATGCATCTACTTTCACTTCCAGTCAGTCATCCATAGTCATAAATGGAAAGAGCTTATGGTAATAGCACCCGAAAAGCATTGGGGGGATATCCCATCTATCAAGCAAAATCCACATTGTATATTATTAAATGCATTAAAACTCAATTAAGAACCTTAAATTTATCTAAATATAAAATAGACTTGTCCGTTAATGTTTTTAAAAACAAAATAAAAATGTTCAAGATGAATTTATTTTTACACCTATTGATAAAACTGGATGTCATTTTGACTTTATATGTAAAAATTACATGCCCAAATTTTAATTAATGAAATCAATACCTCAAGTACTTTTACAAAAACTGCTTTAAAGAAAGATACTATTTTTACTAAAATAAAGAAAGCAATTAAAAATGGAATATATATGTGTATGTGTGTGTGTATATATATATATATATATATATATATATATACACACACACA
>NW_013668552.1:96283-124854 GCF_000517525.1 Limulus polyphemus
TGTGTGTGTGTATATATATATATATATATATATATATATATACACACACACATACACACACACACACACACACACACACAAACTACTACAATTTACCATTGTTATATGCTATCCCTGAACTACATAAGAATCCTGTAAAATTTAGATTTATTACCAATTCTTCGAATACTGTTAAAAGAAGGAAATTTAATTTTCCCATCCTTGGTTTACCTACTCCCCATAGTGTTATTCCTAATGTTTTGTTAAAAGGGATTATTATATCACAATTGAAAATATTTTTTAATGTTATGCAATAGTAATAACTCTTTTTATGGATAATCCTTCCTTACTCATAAATAAACTAAAAAATAATGGATATAGAGATATACAACTAAAAAATGTTTTACATTTTTTTTATAATAAATATAAATTTATTTTAAATGATAAACTTTCAGTTATAGAAAACTCCTTACTTAGAGGTCATTAGTTTATAAAGGGTGACCTTGAATAACTAACTTAGTTATAAAACTAGTTTTTTTTCAGTATACCGGGACTGGAAAGACCAACTTCAAGTAGCTGGGCCTGCCTCAGCTTTCCCGTGTCATACTTGAATAAGTTTCCACAATTTATAAGTAAGTTACTTTTTCATTTTTTTAAGACCTATATGAGAGTGGCGGTTGGGAGTTTTATACTGTAGGAGTGTTGGGTGGTTCTGTTTCTACTTTCAAAACTTAAATAACTTTAAGGGTAACTGCCTTCCCACATCTGGCTGCAGACAGTGAAAGGCAGTACGAGGTGAGATCTTGTGGGTATAAGCACTCACCTATGCACCCTTTTTTTGATTTTCCATGATGGTGAACTTGTTTCACTTTGGCGTTTTGGATTTTACTTGCTAGATCGGATACCCCTAATGCTTTTTGGGTGCTATTACTACAAGCTTTTCCATTTACGACTGTGGATGACTGATTGGAAGCAAAAGTAGATGCATTAAATGATTATATGTATGTATATATATCTGGTCTGTTTCAATAAAACTACATACCATCTTTGAGGAGCATAAATACATTTTCTTTCTCATTCACCTCTTCTTTGTTATAGGATCCTGCCAAGTAGCTGGTGTTGCCTCCCCGGGGTTATGCATATTTCCCAAAATCTGCATCAAGCCAGTGGTAACAGAAAGCACTCACCTCTTCTGTCCTGGCTATACCAGTGCCCATTATCAAGATGGGGTATTCCACAAGACCACTATATTTATCCTCATGGTATTAACCTTACTCAATTACTGTTCCAGACTGTAACATTTTATGGGCTATCATGGGAAAAGCTGGCACCAAGAAAGTGACTGCCCACTTTGGTTTGCACTTACCAGCTTTTTAAAAAAGGGTTTTTCTGTCACCCATTGCACTGTTTCCAGTAAAAGACCTTTCTGGCAGGCATCTGAAGAAGATCTGGGCACTTTTCCATGTTTCCCCAATACAAATTCTCCCCCCTTCTTCTAGTGGAGCATGGAATATCCTTGTCTAGTTGTATCAAGATGAGGTATACACACACACACACACACACACACACACACAGTATGGTCTGATCAAGCCCTAACCACACTAGGCTTGCTGAACACTTGTGTGCAGGTACTATGTTGGTCATGAAAAAATTTCACCCATCCATATGACACTTGTATTTTTTTGTCTTTCTCTCTCTTCCATCTGGATGAAGAGTATATCCTTGTCAAGATGAGATGCAGTCTCCCATTGATGTACCCATGGAATCCGTACCATCTGGTATCACAATCCATGAGCTTACCCTTTGGATAATTTCTGTAGGGAGCTCATCTAGGTTTAATATGTGTACCAGTCCCTCCACTATTTCAGTGTGGGATTCTAGCTATTCTGTATGTGGAGGAGAGGTATTGTCTTGGAAGTTAACATTTTGCTAACCTAAAAATGTATTTGTATTAGATACCTCCATGCACTTTCCCACCTGTTTTTCTCCACTTCCAGTGCACTTTCTTCTTGCCTCATCTAAGAATGAAGTTATTTCGAGTGCAAGTGCTCAGGGGAAGTTACTGTGCAAGAAGGTTATGTTGCCTTCTATTGGTGGAGAACTACCATTGCATGATGATGTCACCATGCACTTTCACAGATGGGAGTTAGTTTAAGGCTAGTGTCATGCAAGTCTCATAAGCAGGTGCACAAGGGATCAAGTTATTCTGTGTGAAGAGGTATCTATTGAGAAATAATTTTTCAGGTAAGGAAAATGTTAAGGTATCATTCACCTTTAAATTTCAAAAAATATCACAATTTATTTTTGTGCTTATTTTGAATCCTTAACCCCTTTACCTTCAATGTCCAGTGCAAAAAAACAGTCTTAGGTAAACCTAAATGCCTTTAACTCTTACAGCACAGGCTTGTTCCCTGGGACCGACCTCATAACCATTTTGTGCTTGTTATAGTTTTCATGCTATAATTTTTAAATTAATAAGTACATGTATATGTTAATGAAATTTGGCAGAATATCAGTAAACATTACAATGCTTTCATACTCAAAATATCAACTTTTTTTTATTAAGTCTTAATGTTTGTAAAGCAACGTTTTTCTTATGCCTTTTTTTTTCTTTTTTCATGTTGTCTATCCAACATGCAAAGTAGTTTTCATTTTAAGATTAAAAATACTTTTATGCATTAGAAAATTTTTAAATTTCATATGTGAAATCTTTATAATGTCAGATTATCATGATAGTTATCAAATGTTTGTTAAGAAAAAAACTATATATTTTATCTGTTATTTTCAGTAATGAATCTCTGTACAGGTTCAGTAGATTTGACCTATCTTGTAACCACCATAAAAAATTAGGAAATAAATATAAACTATGCCTTTTTTATTCCAGAATGACAACAAATTATAACACTAAAACATAAATGTTTAGAGTAAATCGCTTAAATCTCGTAACATTATACTTTTATATATATCTATTATTTTTATTATATTGACCTTTCAGCCGTGCCTGGCTAACAATACAGAAGTTACAATGATGCGGTGCACATGCACTCATGTTACCGTATCCAATAGCATAAAACTGACTACTACTTTTTAAAATACAGTCATATTTCAATTACTGTACATTGTATATGTATATAGTTTATTCCTATTTAGAAATATGTTTTTAAGCTTATTTTTCTGAAACATAGAACAGTAAGTAAAGAAGTAAAGCAAACAATTATATCTTCTTGTTACGACCTTTGTACTCAGTTGATGCTTGACGTAGGCTGCTGAGCCTTTTAAAATTTCACGTGTGGAGGATATGAAACAAAATAATATTTTTAGGTTTTATATATATACAGTCGAATAACCAAAAAATCATAAATTACTATATAAGTACCATAGAATTCCTCTATAATTTATCAAGCTTAGTAACAGCTGTATTTCAGTCTTAAAAAATATGAAATTTGAGCAGATTAAAGACACAACCTACCTCCTTGAAATCTTGGTTTGAAAGAAATAGATGGCATCCTAAGAATTTAAAATGGCTAATAAAGCCACTATGGGGACATTATGAGCTTTCAATTGGTTATTTATGTCATATATAGAAGTAAGTGTATATTAAGGAGCATTTCCAAAAATGGAAAGAGGTGGGTGGGGTGCCACTGTGTTTCATTTATTACATGAGCAATATCTTAGCAAATAGAAAAGATAAGAGGTTCTTATTTTATATTGTCAAGATCAGTAATTTGAGTTCCTAGTTTGTACAAAACTATTATAGACTTAGTGTTATGCCTTCACAAACATCTAATTTGAACCAATGCTACATTTAACATACCACGTGACACACAAAAATCGATGTTTATCTGTTGTTGTTTTTTTATATTTAATTTTAGTTTAAGGAATTGAGTAATGTATATAGTACTAAAATTTGAATTATAACCTACAGTTTGATACCAAAGTTATTGATATAAATTCATGAAATAGTAATTCAATAAAACTTTGAATGAGATTGGCTTTTATGTTCACTGTGTTACAGTCTTAATAAATTTCCACTTTAATTTAGATAATCATACTACCATGTACATTTATATGTTTATTAAGAAACATAATCCACTGATACTATATTTTGGTCTTGTATTGTTAAAAAAAAGTAATTACCCCTATGACAGAGAAACAATTTGTGTTAAGTGACATTCTATCATAATCAATCACATTCAAACCAAATGTGTAGATAATCAACAAGGCAGCCTGATAGCCTAAGTGAGAGAATGTAAAATCACATTAACGTTTTATTCAGGCAAAGGAACTTGACAATGAATTGGGAAGGACATGAACAAAGTGGTAAGAACATGGGAGGAAAAAGACAGAACCATAGCAAAATGGTGAAAGATAGTCAACAAGGTCACCCAATAGCCTGAGATTGTAGAAACTGACAATCCTTATATAAAAAACCAGGTAAAAAAGGCCAAAATGTAGGCAACAGTAGAATAGCCTGGTAGTAGAGAGCAATATGCCACTTTTGTTGATAGAGAGAGAGAGTAGAAAGATGATATGAACATGATAAAAGAATAACATAGTCAGAGAAACCTGACTGGAAAGCAAAGGATAGGACAAATCCTATGCATGAAGATAAAAGGATGACACTCCTGAGTGAAAGAAAGATATACGAAGCTGGGATAAGAGTGGCCAAGATGGAGGCAGAGGAAGAGGTGCCATGAATGCCAGTCAGTGAAGAAGAGAAAATAAAAACAAAGCCAGCCAAAACAGGACCCAACAGAGTGTTGCAAATCATGCCAAAACATGTGGGAGAAGACAAAGAGGAGGATACACATACAGAAAGAGATGAGACCAGTCCTGGCTGAAGACATCCATAGCTAAAGTCATTGGGTGAGATACTGGAGACTAGAAGAGGGAGAGTTTTGTATTGAGTGACGTAGCAAAGGCAATGATCATTGGTGTGTCCAACTGGGAACAAATCCAACAAAATACCTGAGGATGGAGTGATCATTCTATAGTAAGAATCCTCTCTGGTCAAAAAACTTCGATCCATCACATGTTCAAAGCTCCTGGAAGACAGATCATAAGTCAAACGCAATATCCAACATGTGGAAAGCAAAGGTCCCTGAAGTGAGTCCCACCATCATGATTAATATGGAAAATCCCCACAGAATTGTCAGAGTGAATTATAACCAAGTGATACACAAAATAGGGTATGAAATAGGAAATGCCCAATGGGAAGCTAAGAGTTCTAGAACATTGATGTGGAAGGTACACTCCATAGGTGACCAAACTCCTAAGACTGTGGAGTTGTATAAAAATGCTCCTCAACCTGTAAGAGATATATTGATGAAGAGATGGAGATCTGGACTAGGGGGTAGCTATGGGATGCCAACCACAGTGTTGGCACAATCTAGCCATGAACAGCATCACATGAGAGAACCGAGAATTATGAGAGATTTTCAATTGGTCAACTTAAGTCCATTGAAGAAGGCTCATGTGAGTCCAGCCTATAGGGACAAGATGTTTCAAAGATGTAAGAGTCTCCAAAAGAGATAGAACCTCTTGTACAGGAAGTATAGGAGAGGCAAGATAATTAAATGCTCTGTTTAACACAGGCAAACAGGGGAAAGTTGAGCCCAACTGAGTCAAGAATTGAAAAAGACGCCAAGATGAACCAAATATTGAGTCAGAGTCAGGAACAACTTGAAAAACTGCACTAACCAACACAGAAAAGCCACATCTTAGAGAAGTGATGTGGCCAAGAAGGAGACCCCTAAGAAGAGGCAAGGAGGAGCAAGTCATCCATGTAATAATGGGAATGAAGTCCAAGACTGGATGTGGTGAGGAAACACTCTCATGACTCGGTTAAGACATACAGTTTGTTTGTTTTTTGAATTTGTGCAAAGCTACACAAGGGCTATCAGCACTAGCTGTCCTTAATTTAGCAGTGTAAGACTAGAGGGAAGGCAGCTAGTCATTACCCCCAACACCAACTCTTGGGCTACTCTTTTACCAATGAATAGTGGGATTGACTGCCTCATTATAATGCCCCCCACGGCTGAAAGGGCAAGCATGCTTGGTGTGACAGGGATTCGAACCTGCGACCCACAGATTACGAGTTGAGCGCCCTAACCACCTGGCCATGCCGGGCCTGAAGACATATGGAGTTGAAGCAATGCTAAAGGGGAGAGCTTGAAACTGGTACACCTGATCATTGTGTAGGAAACGACATGAGTATGGGACAATTGGAATATGGAAAAGGCATCTCAGATGTCAACCTTAGTCATTCATGGTCTGGGGAAGAATGATCAACAGAGTAGAAGAAAGATACTCCTCTATCTTGAACTTATGAACCACCCGATAATGCTTGAGAGAGGAAAGGTCAATGACAGGATTCCAGTCTCCAATCTTTGTGGGGACAACAAAAAGATGAGAATAAAACTGTGGAGAAGGGCATATGATTTTCTTGATGGTTCTCCTGTCAAAAATATCCAATACCATGGCCTTAAGATGCAGAAAAAGCTGAGAATATGAAGGAGAAGGAAAAGAAACAGGAAAAAAGGACAGAAGGGGAAGTAAAAGAAGTAAAGAGAAAGACCATACATTAAAACATGAATGGAATAAAGTTTCACCAAAAACAGTCCAATGGTCAGCTCTACAGGGCCTGAACTGAATAGATTCAAAGATGGGATGTACGACAGATAATCTGACAGAAGTGATGATGGTGAGAAACAGCAGAGGGATGAGAAAAGAAAAGATCCACAAGGTTGAGGTTGTGAGAGAAAAGCAACCAAAGAGGAAAGGGAGATCTAGTGTTGGGCAGCCTTGACCCAAGTTTTCAAGACATTAAGAAGAAAAGAACCCAGATGCAGGTCACAGAAGTAAGAATGGGAAATATGAAGGATAGAGAGAAGAAATCATGTCTCAAAAGATTCCAACAATAGAGGAACCAAGAAAGCAGGAACAAGACAGAAGATAATATCCTGGCCATGGGATTAGGATCAAACATAGATCCCATTACATAAGTAATCAAGGAAATGTTTAAAAAAAAAGGCAAAGATGAGTTAGAGGTTAGCCTCTCAAGTGGGTAGAAGGGACTCCAGTGATTCAGAATCTAAGAAGAGAAAATGGGAATCGCCATAAGCCATGACAAAAGAATCCTGGAGTAGTACAAAGATGATGCAGGAATGTGTTAAGATGGAAATATATGCCTGAAGAAAGAATAAATACCAAATAATTCTCAGTGTGTGAGTCATATTAAGAAATGGAAATAATCAAGACATATGAGAAAAAGAAAGTAAAGAACAACTCTGAAAAAATCAAATCTACAAATAGATTTGGAGGAGTAACACTGTCCTCAACAGGTTAAGAATCTAGTGCAAACCAGGGAGTTGGAAAAAACTGAACAAAGTTGTCACCCTCATGGTCAGGTTCAGAAAGAGAACACTTCAGACAGGAAGATAAGGCAAGGAGGGAATAAAAAAATCACTACATGATGAACTATGGCAATAACATCTTTGAATGGTCAATGTGCTTCCAGTGGCCACAGACAAGGTAGGGGCAGTGTCAGCAACAACAACAGAACTATGGGAGTAGGTAGTAGTCACTTTCACTTGAGAATTCATTGTTGTTGTAGCAATTCATTGTTGTAGATCAAGTTTTTAATGAGTTATTTAGTGGCAATGTAGCTGTAAATCAAAGTCAAAACAAACTGACAGGAAACCAAAGCAAGTTAACACAATGAAAAGGAAGTACAAATCTTACAAGGCTGATTAAGTTTAAACTGAAAGAAACATGACATTTAATGTCAGTGCCAAGGATAAGAATGAAGTTAATTTTAAGTGCAAGTGCTTATGGAGACCTACTGCACATGGAGGATGTGTTGCTCCCTATTGGACGGCTATTGTTTGATTATTACATCATGCCCTAGCACAGTTCACGTTATAACATGTCTTAGGAGAGAGAGATTTCAAGGCTAATGCCATGTACAAAATCTCAAAGACACAGATGTGTGCAGAGAAGTAAGAATATCATTTTTCAAATATTCTATCACAACCAAATAAAACACTGGGTAAAACAAGTTTATACTTCTTATGATATCTCAGACAAGATAATTAAAAATTGTAAATTTAAGAACATGAATAAGATTGACAAAAAAGTACAGAAACAAGTTGAATCAAAATGCAAAGGTTATATTTTCAAACCTACAACTAGGGACTCTAAAAAAAGTAAAAAGTTTTTGGAAATAGTGTCTACATTATTTTCTCAAGCTACAATCCTCTATTTGAACTCCATGTCTACAGTGCTTATCAAATTTAGTGGAGTCAAAATAGGGATTTGTACCTTGAGAAAGTAATGTATACACCATTTCCAGTCTCATTTGTTTACTTTTTTTTTTAGATTTCCTAGTTGTAGGCTTGAAAATATAATCTTTGTATTTTGATTCTACTTGTTTCTGTACTCTTTTGACAATTCCTATTCCCCCCTTTTTTAAATTAACAATCTTTAATTATCTTGTTTCTTAAGTTTTTTATGTCCATTTATGGAGAATAAATTTTAAGCTATATACGTGCATATGCATTCAGTTGAACGCTACATGTTTTTCAACAGTTTACTGCTGCAATGACTTTTTTTCCACCCCACTATTTTTTACTGAGCTAGGTGGCTTAATGCCTGAGGTTATGTGTAAACAGTTTAACAAGCATAAAGTATAAAGGAAGTCACTCACAAGAACATTGCATATATATTATGTATTTACAGCTATGTAAATCAACTTTGAGTGAAAAATAATCAATTTTTTTAACAGGTCATGGACATTCGCAGCATTTCTAGGTTTTGGTGCAAAATACACAGCCAATTTTGTTGTAGTCTTGTGAAACAAAATATGAAAAAATAATAATAATAAAATACGCACTCACAATTTCAACGAACTATGAAAATCAATATAATATATCACCCCTCACAATAGTAGAGAAATTTACTATGGTAATCATTTAGTGTTAGAAAACTCACCAAAACAATCGCACAAATCCACTTGGTAAGGAACAGTTTCTATTGTTTTGTACATTGACTTGGTAAGGAACAGTTCCTACTGTGTTGTATGTTGACTTGGTAAGGAACAGTTTATACTGTGTTGTACATTGAGACAAGGTACAACAGCAAACTAAAGAAACAATGAAGAACAGAAACTTGAGAAATGATGAATCTTCAATGCGGCAATTTACAAATAATGTGCTAGAAGTTGCACAAACTATTTTCCAATTAATGCGCATAAGTAAAACACTGGATGGTAGAAAGTGAAGGACTTAGAGAAATTCTTCATGGTAAAAAAATTAAGGTGCTTGAATTAATTCTAAAACTACCCTGTGACATACTCAATACTGCATTCATTACTACTGTCCAGGTTTTAGTAAAATATTCATAGCCATTTTTTTTTGTAGCAACTTGTAAAACTATAATCAATAATAATAAGGCCGAAAATACTTTTATAACTATAAACATTATTTACTCTAATAAAACGAAGTGTTTTTGACTAGTACAAAAGTGATTAAATGGCTTCTACATTTCTGTGATGCTTGAATAGCTTCAAAGGGATTATTTTGGTAACAAAGAACTTAGAAAACTTAGAGGGTGGAAATCTCAATTTCAAGAATTAACTTCAAAATTGCCCTTCAACCTTCACAGGAGTTTTAGTAGCTGTGCATAAATTTTGGCACAGTATACTAGCCATTTTTGCTGTAGGCTTCAGTACTTGAATGGCTTTGAAGAGAAACTTAGCCAATAGTGATGAAATCTCTCCTCCTATTTCAAGAATCAACATAAACATAATCCTATGACTGGTGCAGAAGTTTTTTTTTAGTAGGTTTGCTCTGGTTGGAATACAATATTCATAGTTGTAGGCTTGTGAAACAAGAGTAATATTTATAATAATAATAATATGCAGTAGAAATGGAAAAATTTTGTCTAACAATTGCAAAATCAACTATTTTGCTATGACAAATATTTAGTTGTTTTAACCATTGAGACAGAAGGTCTTCATTATTGTTTCAAGAACAAGTCTGCTTCTTAAGATGGTTTTTATCTATACGTTCTCTTAGAATTTTTGTGAACTTCCTGGGCAATCCTTATTATCATGGTTCATGATACCGTCTGTGATGAATTCCATTTACTACTGATAATTTCACCCACTTCAAATCAATTCAATTGAAATATCTTGCATTACTCACACCAAAAACTAGAGGAAGAACTGTGTTTTCTCTCAGGCAGTGTGCAAGTCTTAATTTCACATCAAATCCTCTGTCTTCATCCAAATGTATGACCAAACACATATTTATTTCATGTATACTGCTATTTATTACACACAGTCACATACTCTAGTAGTTAACAACACATTACCTCTGCTTCCCAGAACAATTTATTGGTCACCTTTTCCAGTTACTTTTTAGTACAATGACTTGGTAGCTTTGGTTCTGTAATCTATTGCTGTTTAAGAACTGTCACACTTGACTCATTTTACATCATAATATCTTGTAGTGTGTAGGAGGTTCTAGGCCTCATTTAGGCTATTTATAAATTTGTGTACAAAATGTAGTTTGAGTTAGCTATATAGAAAGTAGGACAAAGATACACAGTTGGTTAGTTAGATAGCTAGAGCTAGATTGTGTGTTTGTAAGTGTAGCCATAAAGAGCATATCGTGGCATTTTGTATTGTAACAATAGAGTAGAGAAGAATAATTCTCTTGTCAATTGTATTCTAAAACAATTGAACAAACCTGTGTGGACTTTTTGACAAAAAAGAAGAAGAGACAATTATTCAAAGCTCTTGATACAACTTGTGGACAGTAATAAGCCATAGTAGAATGGGTTGATCATTGGAGAGAGCAACGTCATCCAATGCTAGACTCAATACAGCCAGTTGCACCTGGATATGAAGGCCAAAAGAAGGAATTGCAAACTGTCTATTCTGAAAGAGCACAGCCTACTGGAGAAGGAATAAACAACCCCAGGTAGGATGCTTTGGTAAGGATTGAAGTTTAGTAGCATATTGCAAAATAAATTGCAAATGGCAGAAGTTAACAGGAGATTCATGAGATTCAGTGTACAAACTCTGGACTGGAGAAGTGCAGAAAGCCCCAGTGCAAGGCCGGGGTTCCAGATGGTGAATGGGGTCCAACATCTTCAAGGCAGAGGCCCTGGTAGAACCATAGACCAGAGACCCATAGTCCAGTTTTGATCAAATGAGAGCATAATAAATCTTAAGCATACAACATCAATCCACTCCCCTAAAGGTGCAAGAGAGAACATGGAGGATGTTCAGTGCCCTTGTACACTTGACACTTAGCTGGTTGATGTGAGAAATGAAAGTAAGCTTATAGTCAAAGATAAGTCCCAAGGAGTTTGCCTCGGGAACCATGGGAAGAACAACATGACCAAGACGGAGATCAGGATGAGGGTGAAAATCCTGTTGGTGTCAAAAGTGAATGCAAACAGTTTTGGAGAAAAAAAAGGTAAAACTGTTTTCTGTGGTCCACTTTAACAAGTGATTGAGGGCAGTTTGAAGCTGCTGCTCAATAAACCTCACATTCAACAACCGACATGAGATGTAGAAATTGTTGACATAGAGGCTGTTTAAACCGTAAAAGGAAGCTGTTTAATGATAGCATTGATCTTGATACTAAAAAGTGTGATACTCAAGACACAACCCTGAGGGTCTCCAATTTCCTGTATGACTTGGAATCACTTGTCTAGTAAAAAGTTATGAATAAAAATGGGTAGATGGCCACACAAACCATTTTAATGGAAAACCCTCAAACTGCTGTACCTCCACATAGTGTCATAAGCCTTCTCAAGATTGACTAAAAGAGAGATTACATGTACTCTCTTGAGGAAGGCTTCCCTGATTAAGGTTTCAAGTCAAATCAGGTGGTCTATGGTGGAGTTCTATTGATGGAACCCACACTGGGTGGGTAAGAGGAGGTTGTTTGATTCAAGAAACCAAACAAGATGAGCATTAATCATTCTCTCCAAGACCTTACACAGACAGTTAGTCAAAGCAATTGGATGATAATTAGAAGGAATCTTGGAATCCTTTCCAGGCCTAGAAAGAGGTAGGGCAATAGCCTTGCATTAAGCATCAGAAAAACATTCTCTGGATAAATTCAGTTAACCCAATGACTACCGGCTACTAACTTTCTTAGTAGCCAATGCAAGTCTTTCTATATGTCATTTCACCAATAAAACTATTGGTTAAAAAGTTTTGAAACTTCTCAAGAACTTTCATAAATGTACATAGTTTAAGAAACATAAAGCCTGTAACTTTTGATATATTTATTTTTTTTGCATTATGATCTTTAATATCTTGGAAAATTACATTAGGAAATGGTATTTATAAGAAATGATTACAATATTTATATTTGTTCCAGATTTGAACTGATTACTTTTTATGTTTTAGTACATTATTTTGCAATCCTAAAAAAATGTGTATTGTCCATAAAATGCAAATTTTATCTATTTTTTAATAATCACGTACTCTCCTTATGGTTTCAAGTAATATATAGGACCCAAAAATAATATTTGTAAATAAACCTAAACAATAAATGAGTATTTTTGTTTTTAACTAAGATTTTATGTTTATATATGTACATAAAAACATTTTAATTTTCTTTCATAAATATATTTTTATTTCAAGTTTATGTTTATGTTTCATTGCAGCCATACTTTTGTTTATTGTGCCAAATAAACCGTAGGGTCAGCAGCGTGAACTTTGTACATTTTTCGTAAACTATCTCACCCCTGTTGGGGGTCATTCTCGTTCAGCCCAGCGCGGACGCATTTGAACATTACTGTAGATATGATAGTAAGAAAACTTAAATTCAAAAGAATATAAAAAATCACACTCTTTCAGTTCAAAGCCCTAAGTCTAATTCATGTAAAGACTTTGCACCCGCCACTCAATAGCTCTTAACCCTAACAATCGTGGATCAACTTCTTTCCTAAAAAATATATCTATTTTGAGTCAATTTTTCAATATAATAATTAATATAAACAGATATACGATGCAACATGACTTAAGCTACTATATAAAAATAATAAAAGTCACGTACATCCCATGCAGTTTTTTCCAGAAGCAACTTTTCTAACGCTTATAGAAAAGCACTATTGGCCAATACTAAATACAACCTCTACATAAAATGGCAGTTACTATAATAAGCACCATCCACATTCATATTGTAAAATCTTGAGAACAACGTTTCGTCATGTGCTTTCCTTATCATCTTATGATTTGTCAAATGTGAGATACAGCGATTGGAATAACATGGTACTGAAACTGACACCTTCGACTAGGATTGGCTGAAAATTTTACAACTGAGGTTTAACACGCACAGATGCAGTTTTATAAAAAAAAAGACTAGAAAAACGTTTAGATACCAATCACAGATGGCAGGACCAGTGTTGAAGTGGAAGGAAATATCTTAAAAAAATATTCTTCTTAGAGGGCATTTATTTACAGTCTAAAACGTATTTTATGAATTTTTTCATTGAATTCCTCTTTAAACTACATTAAATAATACAATTTTGTACAAATAATTGAATGTTATGCTACTATTTACAAAAACAAAATATGAAATCCAACAAAAGATAAGTTCTCTATCATTTTTTCAATTCACAAATGTGATTTTGCCCTCACAATAGGACAAAGTGGCCACGGTAAGTAACAGGTTAAAGACAACCAGAAGAAGAGCAAGAGAGGCAAAAGAGAGATGGCACAGCATCTCATAGTGAACATCATCAGGTCCAACTGATGTACTGCCAGACCAATGAAGAGTAAGCTTGAATTCCACCAGCGTAAGGGGGCGATTACAGTCATAGAAGCGATTGGCCTGAAAGAAAAAAGGTGATCGCTCTGCTTGAGAGTTGATGGTCAAGAAGGTGGGGGAACAATCAAAAGTGCTAGAAAGATGAAAAAAGCTCTTGCAAAGAATATCAGCAATGCTCTGTACATCAGCAACTTCCTGGCCATTGGAGAGCAAGATGGAACGGGGATAGAAAGCATATCTCCAACTGACTCTCAAAATCTTGTCCCATATGAATTTGGAATGGATGGTAGAAGAGATGCTAGTTGTAAACTTAATGCAAGATTCCTTTTGGCTTTGATGTCCGACCTGCTGAGCATGGAATAGGCCTGCTGGAAACCAATGTGGTTAGAAAGAGTGGGATACCTGCTATAGGTATCTAAGGCCTGTTTCTGAGCCTTCTGTGCCTGCTTGCAGGCTGGAGACCACTATGGACAAGAATACCATGGAAAACGTGTCAAGGTTTTGGGTATAGAACAACCAGCTGCTTGAATGATGCAATCAGTTACTGCCTCCACACAGTCATTAATAAATAGAAGACTAACGACAACAGGATTGAATTCCAAGAGAGAGGTGAAATAGAGTCAGTCAGCCTGGTCCAACTTCCACTGTGGCACTCAGGTTGGGTGGCATGGACCATGGCTAATCTCCCTGAAAACAATAAAAAAAATTATCACTGCACAGTGGGTCACTATCAACCCTCCAAGAAAACCAAGATAAAAGGGAAGGGGTAGACAGATAAATCAATAGCAGTAAAAGACTGACTAGGTGCATGAAAATAAGTAAATGAACCAGAATTGAAGAGAGAAAGGTTGTGATCTGAGAGCATAAGCTCTACAGAATGACCCCCCCCCCCATCAAGATCAGCACCACACCAAAGGGGATTGTGTCAATTACAGTTTCCCAAGTGTTCAATAAGAGCAACAAGTTCTGCTTGACCATATGTCTCTCTGGGAGGCAGGTAGAGAGAATAAACAGTGATGGTATGACGGCCTCCAAGGCTGAAAGGCAACAATAGAGGCAGGTTTTAGGAATGTATCCTGTAAGGAGAGACACACGGGATGATAGGATTTGATCAAAGCCTTAATGTCATTCAAATTATAAAGAAATCCTCAACTATTTCACTGTATCAAAGTGGCCATTGTTATATAGGTGGATGAGAACTGGGCAGAGAACCCTTCTGTTTATGACCATGTCATTTTTCTTTACCATAAGAAGGTCTGTTGGCCTCCATGGATCCTGATCTGGGTTGAGTGGGCAGATCTCTGTCAGTAGAAGTAGATTCCAGTGACTGAGGGTGTGAAAGAATAATTGTTATGCATCTAGGGGCCAAAGAAGATGGACCTGGGTAGTCACTGGAAGCAATGGTGGAGACAGAGACAGGAGTAGACACTGAGTTTTCAACTGACAGAGGCATGGAAAGCTCTGTCTGCACACCCACTGTATGTAGTGCAGCAACATACGTCCGTGATGGAGTAGGGTTCTCTGACCACATACAGGTATCAACCTAGAGGGACCTAACACATGACTTGCCATTTTCATTCAAACATAATGTAGGTTGTAATATGAAAATATCCCCTATCATTGGAGAATATTGCTGTCAAGCTTCATGCACAAGGTGCAGTTTACAGCTATACTTCCCATGGGCAGACATGGTGTCATCTGCACAGAAATAAAAAAGAACAAAAGTAGCTAGAACAAAATTAACTAATGACTTTCTTGAAAAGATGGTACATGAACATTATATAGACCTAGAAATAAATGAAAAGTTTTGAAAAATTCTACATTGAAATAGAAAAGTAGAAAATACATAGTATGCCTGCATATCACAACTGTACAGTTCATCAGGGAAATTAATGAAAACAATTATTACTGAATGCATGGTTTAAGTCATAAAGAATATGATGTTGTACACAACACTGACACTTAAATTGTAAAAAAATAAATTAGCAGTTAGTTCCGAGAGATTAATACATAAGAGAAATGCTATAAAATTTAAATATGAATAAAAACTAAATTAGATAAAGTAATTTCCTATCAAAACCTTGTCATTAGTGAAACAGATAATAAAAACAGAAACTACAATACATTTATCACGGAAAAAAATTTTAAAGCTATATGCAGATATAGTTTCATACATGGTTGGTATTATTAGGAATAATTATGATACAATTTGCAACAATCAACTAATTAATCTTATTAAATATGTTATGTGACATCTTATAAAGATAAAATAGATATAAGGTTTACTTTTACGTGATTATAACACTAACAACTTAGACTGATGCTCAAGGACTTCAAATTTTTTAATGGTAGAATAAAAAGTTCTGATTTCCAACAACCTCTTCTATGTATAATTGATAAAACAGTTTATAATAATTTCTTGCTTTGTACCACAATAAGGCACCAAAGCGTGCTTCAACTTGGCACTTCAAAACTCTAAATAGTTTCTTTGCACAGAAAATGTTGTTATTCTGCTAGAATGAGAATTTTAATTTTTTTGTGCCTTGTCAGTTTTCATTAGGTTTTAAGTGAATGTATTTATCCAATGCATATTTTTCAGGCATCATAAAGATCCGGAGTTAAATATTAACTTTATGACGTACAGATAGAAGCCTACTTGTAATAATACATGCAATGCTTAATAATAATAATAAGTTAATTAACAAAAGAAATATATTACTATTTAAAAATCAAAATAATAAGGGATATACCATTTCAATTTTCATCAACGGTACAAAAGAATTATTGCTTATTCTAAAGTTTCATAAACTAAGTAACAAATTCTCTATACTCATGTATTTTTTTTGCTGTAGAAATGTGGGCCTAACCACTCTGGACCACCCTTTTGTATAAATAGTCTAGGCATAGTATTTAAAAGTACCAAATATTAAGAGAGCTAAAATTAGTGGCTAGCTAGGAAAACACCAATGGTTTCTAGTATTTATCCAGTGACCATTAAGGGACACTGAAATTTTTTTGTCAGTTAATAACTTTTTTGTCTATGTATGATTCTGAATATTCAAACAAGTTGCACACAATGGAAAAAAAACTATTAAAATATACATTTGAAGTTTTAGCTACTTGCAATGAGGAACAAGATGACCAAGAGGTTTACAGAGTATGTGTGTGTGTGTGGGGGGGGGGGCTCTATCATTAAGTATACTGATAAAGGTATTTATAGTGGGGAGCAAAGACAGACTATGTAGAACTTCCTCTTTAGATGACAGAAAAAAAAACAGAAATCAGTGTGTGTTGAGCAGCACCTGGTGAGAGGATGCATCCTTCTCAAACAAGGAATACTCTGCATCCAATTGTTTTTCTTTTGGCATAATATTGTGACAGGAGAGCAAAGGTTATTAGGAAAATCAAGTGCTGGTGGTGAAACATTGACCTCAGTCATCCACAGTCCAGGAGAGAAAGAACCTAACACAAACTGAGAAAGATGTTGAGCCAGAATTTAGGAATAACAAGAAAGAGATTCAGAGACTACAAGCTGATGACAGGGCACTAATTTTCCATCTTGGGGATGACAAAAAGTTGGAAATAAGAGCCTTGAATAGGACAGGATGCAGGTTATATGGCTTTACTGACAACAAAGAAGCCACCACATCCTGAAGACATTGATGAAAACACAGGACCAGAGTGATAAGGTTAGAGAAAATGAGGAAAGAGAGAAGATAGAGTATGAAAGAGCAGGAACAGACCACAAGAAAGAATTTGAATAATCGAAGGATTGCTGGTGAAAGGAGACTACAAATTGGGAAAGGCAGGTGCCTACAGGCCCAGATTGCAGAATCTGCTCCAAAGACAAGTTGCTGCTAGGAGCAATGATGGCTAGCCTTGTAGGAGGAGAGGACAGTGAACATAAGTAATTGGATGAGGAACAGGAGAGACGTTAGCATGAGGATCAATGGCAGACTGAGGTACCTACATTTTAGTGTGTTGGGAAACCATGAAAACAATGGAAGATTGCTAGCAAGCAGCCTCAGCCTAGGATTCTGTGATTAGTAACTCCCAATCCTGGCAGAAAGGAACCAACCACATGATAATGAAAACAAACTGACTGGAAAGAAAGAGACAAAAAAGAAGAAAGAGCAGTACCCCAGGCAAATAAAAGGGACTCAAGAGACTAAGGGTTCAAAAAAAGATAGAAGGGTCATGACCACAAGCCATAGTAAAGAAGTACTGAAGACAAGGAAAAGGTTGATACAAACATAGAAGAGTTCTGAATAGGAAAAAAATGGCCTTGAGATATAGAAAACTGAATAAATTACAATATTTTTGGGACATTATATTCTAATGCATATGTTTATTGTGTTCTAGAATACATATTTAAAAACTACCTGAATTTTCTCTTAGACAACTAAATTTGTGAAATTTAACAAAGTATGTAGCACAAAAATATTTTTACTTGAGTACAAACAGGGTAGAGATATAGTGTAGGAGTTGGGTAGAGGAAAAATGAAGAAAAGTTTAACAGTAATAACATCATCAAAACATATAATGTGCCTCCAATTGCTGTTGATTCAGATGTAGAAGATTCTTGAATATGAAAATAAAGGCCTTGGCCTGTTGATTCAGATATAGAAGATTCTTGAATATGAAAATACAGGCATTTGGATGTAGAAACAATGTTGACATGACAATTCATGGTAAAACTGGAATCCAATAATAATTTTTTTTTGGTTCAATGCTATATAATATAAAGACACATAGTACTATAGAAAAATCAAAATTACAATGAGGAGTGAAAGTTGGTTCTTGTTCTTAGAGGTCGAAAGTGCCTAGTCGTAAACACTGATGATTATATATGTATTCAGTACAGAGGAAATGAGCTTATAATCATGGGTTAATGCTCTCAGGGATTACTGCACATGGAGGTTGCACCACCCTCCTATTGGTGGAGGGCTATAACAGCAGGAGTATGGCAATTAAATCATAGATTGGCAAAGTACACATATAAACATGTAATTGTGGGGATTTGTTCAAGGCTTTTGGTATGTGTAGGACATTCCACAGAAGTTGCAAGTGAGATAAGAGCTCTTAGTGGTGCAGAGGTAAGTAGCATTATTGAAACACCTCACTGTATAGTATATTTTTCACAACAAATAATCTGGTTATATTAGGTTGTCAAGAAAGTAATTTTGTTTTTTTTAGAGGAAAAACCCCAAACAACTTGTATATCAAAACAAAACATTTATTAAATGAAATAGTCTCCATTGTTATCGATGATGCATTTCCTCTTACAATCAGTTTGTTAACGCCTTGAATAAAGAAACTGGCTTTGAAGCAAAAAACATGTCAATGTCCTCTTTAACACCTTCCATATTTGCATACGTTTTCCTATTAAGATGGTGTTGCAGCGAATGAAAAAAAGATGGTAATCTTATGGTGGCATATCTGGAGAATATGGTGGGTGGGGGAGAACTTCTTTCATTAACAGTATAAATTACAATGTTTAATTTTCATTTTCTATTACATTTTTATTATAAACATTACTTAGCATTATCATTTTAACATACAGATTTAGAACTATATCTCCTAAGCCTGTTGAACTCATGAAATATTCGTAGAATTATGGCAAAAAATATCACTAACAGAGAGGGTAGCAAACTTATGGAACAGTGCATGCTAATATATATATAAATGAGCAGCATACTGTAACAAGATTACTTTTCTAAATTTGTAATAGAATACCTGATAAAATGTGATTAGAGTTATGGACTCAAGGTATACCAGCAATCTCCCTGCTCATCACCGGCTCATGTGATGAATCACAAGTTCCCCTCCCCCAACATGCTTGTAATAGGATGTAAGTTCATGTATGCAAATTGAATAATTTAGATTAGATACCATTTGCATTAATTTGAATACTGTTATTATATTTTATCATTGTTGGTTGGTTTTTGTACCTCCAAAGTGTGCTAATACTATTTAATTAGAATTTCTGTTAGGGGAATTCTGTATAATAGTGCTATGATTGAAGTCAAAAAGCCACATCTGGTATGTTACGATCTTGTAAAGTAAATATAGTTGGGTGAATTTGTGTATTAGGAAGTTTAAAAGAAACATTCTGAAATATGACTTGAAATTTATAGTTTTTTCATACTGTCTAATTTAAAGGGGTAAATGAATATGAAACTATGTTTAGTTGTTTTTTTTCTTCCAGTTTTCTTTCTTTTAAATGTGGATTCGGGTATTTTTTGTAGTAATAGATATTATTTTGTGTATACTGAAATCTAGAGTCTTTTTACATATATTTCAAATTACAGGAAATTTAATTTTGTTAATGATTTCTTGGAAACAATTATGCAACTCCAGAGAAATATTTTATTGATTAGGGAAGATATGCAGAATAATCTAGTTTGATAGGAAAATCTGATACATTTTAAGCAATCATTGATATCACAACTAGAATTTAACCTAAGAGATATGGGTGTTTTATACCCACAACCATTGCAGGTTAGCTAAAAGTAAATAGTAAATAATAACAAAGGAATCCTTGTGTTCATCTACTGTACTTACAAGAAGTTTTGTTAATACTAATAACTGAGAATCAAGAAATTTGCAACAAAAGATTGAAAAATATTCATGAACAACTTATTTTGTCTCCAAATAAATGGCTTTACGAATTTAACATTTATAAAACAAGTAACTGTTTACCAGATTATATCAATTATAAAGTATTTTATTTATGAAATGTTCATGGTCATGAGACCTACAATGGGTACTTAGGTAGATTTGTATTTAAATTTCAACATGCTTTTTTGAAGAATGCCCATGAAACTCTATAGAATTTTATATAAAATTTTTTAGATAAATGAGACATTGCCTGCTATTGTTGTGAAAGTGGTAGGAATATTTAAGGGTATGAAGTAACCTCCCCTGGAACATGAACAAATTAATGTGATTTTGAATCATGTATGTAATAAATATAAAAATTCATTATATACTAGAGGAATGCCTATAACAATTACCAAATTACTAACTAGAGCATGATTTGATGGTAAAACTTGGAGATAATGATTTAAAAGAATTGAGATAAGATAATTATTTTAGCGAAATATATCACTTTGAGAGGTTGATGTTTCTGTTGTGATAGTAAGCAAGGTACGGTAGATTTTGGAATTCTACCCATTATAAATCCTATAATGAAACAATTTGGTAAAATAATTCGAGGAGGGGGGGGCATTACCTTACCTATATCCCATTATTTCTGAAAGTAAACATTCTGGTGATGTTACTTTTTGCATTATAGTAAGAATACATAGTGACTAGAGCCTATGTTTCTGTGATTAGTTATTCCCAGTTCTAGTTTAAATTACATAAGATTTGTGGATATGAAGATGCAGTTGACTAACCTCACAAAAGTATTCAGTTGATATTATAATTTCATTATATTTCATATTGTAAGGGAAAAAGTTTTCTCATAACTTTTATGTTCTCCACTTTACCAACCTCATAATCATATTGAGAATAGTATTTTTGCAAAAGAATGGGGTAAAACTAGATGCTACTACTTGTGCAATTATAATTCCAGAACTTTCAGGAATACAAGAATGATTTATCTATCCATTACCCACGATTACTGAAAGAAGAATTGAATAGAACATTAGAACATGAGCAGGTAGAACTAAACAATTTGTTGGAAAAATTTAAATGTTTTTGATGATCACCCAAGGAGAATAGGGTTACTCTCTCATCATACTGCACACAAGTAGCTTCCTGAACATTTATAAACCCCTATAATCTCTTTAGTTAGAGAAAAAAAAAAAAAATGAAAAATATCAGGATAATCCTAGAAGATATTATTAAACCTTCAGTGAGCCCTAACTCTCCAGTATCAGTTGTTGTAGTCAATAACAAAACCTCAGAAGCAGTCAGGCTCTGTGTAGATTTCCAGCATATCAACTCAATTACTATAACAGAAAAGTACACTTTACTTCATATTGAAGATATATTAACTTTTTTGGGTAAGGCTCGGTACATAGTAAATTAGATGTATCCTACGGATATTGCTAGCTGCCTGCTGATGAGCTAATAGACCAAAAACAGCATTTATTTTCCATTATGGATTATTGTATTTAAGGTTCTTCCCTTTGGATCGTGAAACACATCAACTACTTTCCAACAACTAACAAATCTTGTTCTGTCAGGGGTACTCTATAAAATAGCAATATCATATGTTAATATAGTAGTAGCCTCCAACACATTTAAGAGGTACCACAACAACTGCAACAAAGTTGCATGAGGATCACTTTTACTGAGCTGAGTTTCCATTTTTAGGTTTGCTCCACAAGAAATTACTATTGATAGCAATAAAGGAAAAGCTATGTAAAATTTTCCTACCCTTAAAAACATGACTTTTTTTGGTCATTTGTGGATATTACTAGAGATGTGTTTCAAATTATGCCATTATTAGTGAATCTTTGGTGGCAATCAAATGTAACGGTGTTGCATTTAACTGGTTTGAAGTGTGTCAAAACTTTTGTGCATTTGAAACAGCACTTAATCAAGAAATCTACTCTGTTGTTACCAGATTACAATGAGCATTTTGAAAATCACTGTGATACACCAGATACAGGATTAGGTGCAGTGTTGCTCTAGTTCAATGGGAAGAACAAAGAGCAAGTTATTTGTTATGCTAGTCAATTGTTAAGTAAGCAAGAAATAAAATACAGTACAACACAAAAAATATGGCTGTGGTTATTTCACCTACATGTAACAGGTAATAATTATACAGTGGTTAGAAAATCATGCTACATTAAAATTATTACTTAATAAAAAATACCACAAAAAATTCAGCAAAGTGAGCTTTGAGACTTAATGAATTTAGCTTTAGATTCATTGAATTGGAAATTCTAATATGATTCCTGATGCATTATCCAAAAATCCTATTTCTGAACATCTAAAAGAGTGTATCTTAATTATAACATCAGGAATTTGTAACTATTCTAACTGTGGTTGGTATAAATTCTGATTTTCATGATGAATTGGTTAGAGCTCAAGGAGATACTCAAGTATTAGAAATAAAGCTGAAAATCCAGCATAATATCATTAAAATTTAAATATTGGAAGTATATTCTGACAGATGATGTAGTATTCATTAAGCTTTACACCTTTCAAAATTCCCAGCAAAAAATGCTTGTTTATGTTCCAAAAGAGCTGCAGAAGTATCATTTACCCATGTTTCATTAACACCCATTGCCTGGAATCTTGGGAATCTTTAAAATAGTAACCTTTTCACAACCAATATCCATTTAAACCCCTTTCTATGAAAGTCACTGAGTTACATTCAAAAAGTAATTAAACAACTATACTATCAATGTATGTCAATGAAATTAACATTATGATGTATGTTATAATTCAAACTTTTAATTCCTTTGCTTCAAAAAAACCTTTAAAAATTATTTAAACTTCAGTTTTGTTGTTACATGACTCACAAGCTGTTCTTGATGCCTCCACTCACATAACTGCTGAAAAAATGTTAAGGGAAATCTTTTGTAGGTTTGGAACTCCTAAGTAATGCTGGGTGTTAAAATTTACTAACCTATCAAGTATGAACATCAATAATTATCACAAAAAATATTCAACCAATTAGAATTACAAAAAAAAAAACAATTAATGTCAGAAAAATAATCAACTAATAATTTCCATTAATACCATTTTCAATTATTCCAACAATTCAATAATCAAAAATATCATTAAATTGATTAGTGTCATGAAAATAATCAACTTAATAAAATTAGTTTTTGATTATTTGAACTATCCATTAATTGAAATATTGGCATTATGATTTTTTAATTATTATTTTGTTTAATTAAAATTTGCAGTTCAATTAGTGTTTCTGATTATTCCAACTATCCAGTATTTGAAATACTATGATATTATGATGAGAAGAAACGTTGTGGAGACCGTGATTTTCCATGGTTAAGTCTGAATATACCAGCCTAACAAGTTGATGAATCCAACAAGTGAACATGAAAGGGGATAGGTCACAGGAAATGGAAGGATTCCAGGGAATAAAAGTTGGGAACCTGAACCCAAAAAGGAGGTAGGATATGCCACATAACACCATAAGGAGCAAAATGGACAAAGAAGCCAATTAGGATCGGAATGGGAGTACCAGTGGGAGATGGAATTTAAGAAAATGAATGTGAAAGCCAAACACCCTTCATAGGCAGCATAGGTCTTAGGGATATAGAATAAAATATGGGGTATGGAAGAGGAAGTGGGTAACATTAAAGGCAAAAACATCTGATCGATGACTTCTTAAACCAAGATATATAATTCATATATATACACACACACACACACACACACACACACATGTTCATAAGCACTTACTTTATACACCTATACTGCTAAATTCCAATCACCGTGTGAGGATAACTAACATTCAAATATTTACCAAGTTTATTGGATTAGATATGACTTTGTACAAAGTCATATCATAAACATTTTCTCTCACTTTTATTACTTTAGACAATTCATGTTGCAACCACTGTACCATAAACAAACCTATTTAATAAAATTTCATGTGGTCAAACAAACTCATGTAGATATAACATTGTTTGATAAAATTAGATGTAAAGTAAAAAAATAAAGTATAGTAATGATTTTTATAATAGTGTACAGAATATGAAACAGTTATGAGCATTCATTGGTTGATACAGTTTTGCAAGTTGAAACAAACTCGTAAAAATGAAGAATAAAACCCATACTAAAGAAAAGTAGTTAAAAGGCATTTATAGCAGTCTATGAAATGAACCAAAGCTAAGTTATTGCAAAGTAAAGTAAATGTAAAGTTGTAATGAAGGCAAACTTAGCTGAATATGCAGAAACATCTGAATGCATGTTCACAAAGCGATAAGCATATGGTTTTGAATGAACTGCACAGGCATAATTTAGACTTAAATAAGTCAAGAAAGCTCACAGCAATTGTATTTAGTGTAATGTTCTATTTTTCAGGAAATTACCCACAGGTTAAGTATTGTTTGAGTGAAATAATTTGCAAATAAAAAAACATAACTGAAATCGAAGCCAGTCATCACATGATGACAATGACATTGTGCCATCATGTAGCATACACGTTGCATTAAAGAGTTTGACTAAGCAAACAGCAAGATGATTCTGAATGGAAAAGCCAATATGCAATCCAGACTCCTCAGACAATAATATAAGATTTGTAACATTTGATCAAGGAATTTATGAAAAAAATTCTGGACAGATAAAGCAAGTGTATTATTTATATAGATAATGCATTTAATATAGATTGAAATCCACTCTATTGTATGACTGAATAGAATGATCTTAATATAGCCATCAAGACAGTGCTTTGTTGTTAGTAGTAAAGCAAGTAATGTCACAGTGCATTTACAGACATACTGAGTTGAAGTCAGAGGTAATGGTCTCTCTACAATTACTAGTTAGGATGTAACTGGAATACTGTGCAGAAGTTTGGTCAAATTTTCAAGAACACATTAACTCTAATAACTCACTGAAAGTGGTTTATAGAAGGGCTACAAGGATGTGTAAGTTTGTTATTGTAACAATTCAGACATGTAACAAGTACTAAGCAGAAGTGTCAATTAAAAGTGTCTCAACACATCTGTTTCTAGAAGTATACTGAGAAATACTTAATTTTTCAGAAATACACTCATGTTGCTTAGGTCTATTTACAGTGTATACCTCTAATAAAACAAATCAAACCTCTACATATTCATGATATATTTGCTCAAGGGTTTCCAGGTTTGGTTTTAAATGAGCTGTAACTGATGTCCCACAGGGAACACCCCCTACAATGCCATGGCTATTAGCATTAACAAGAAGACAGGGCTGTCCAATCCTAGATACAATGTCTACAGTGATACTCAGTTCTCCAACAGCATGATCTTCATCAGAAAAGGTGACTAATGAGTCCGTGAATAAAAGTTGTTTGATGTCTTGAATATCTGTAATGAGAAAAAAAGGAGAGGATGAGAATTAAATTCATTATTTAAATGTGATCTTTATGTACACCATTTTGAAATTGTAATTATGCCATTGGTCATTTATATTAACAATAAAAAAACTGCATCCAAGAAAAATCCATTACGAAGTAAAAGAACTATGTATAAGGAAATATAAAATTAGTAGTATATTTATATTATATTCTTACTCCAGAACTGAGTGTTTTTTGACCTTTGAAAATGAATTACAGGATAAAACATAAAACTATATACCACAAAAAGACAGAAATAAATATGACTAATGCCTTTTTCTTCTGATGCATTAAACAAAAAATACTTCAAATTAGGTAGATCTACTATTGAAAGGTTAAAAGCCTTTCCCTTTTAAGTTTGTTTTCAAACTGTCAACAATCGTATGACTAGCTTTTGAATGTCCTTGACATAAAGCAGTGCATGCATCAATATACACAGAATTCTCCACTTTCCCACCTTCTACATGACTTATTGTGCATACTCATCTACTTCTCAGTCAATATTAGCTACTTCGACATGATCACTCTACCGGGTGGCCAAATACAGAAATAACAGAGATGGGTTTTCTGGACCAATTCAATGTCTCTCCTGTTTCAGATGAATCTTACATCTGGACTATTGTGGGTAAAGTCAGATCATTGGTTCATCTATGAAACCTTTGGATTTTAGACCCCTGGGTCTGACAGATCCTTTAGTCTGGTCTTAATGTTTTTCCTTCTTTCTTCCAATACACTCACTTACAAGTTCTGGATCATAAAAAACAAAATCTACTTTAGAACAAAGCAGTCAAAACTGTTTATCATATTTATCCAGGTGTTTTAATTCCACCTCTTTGTAATTCCAAAGAATCAGAAGCTTGAAAGCCTGTCATGAACCAGTCTCAATTCAGTCTTTATTTCAAAATTGATAACATGAGGTTTTTAAGAAAGTTGCTTCATCATTACAATTTAATGACAAAGGTGGATGTACATGATGCTTATCTTTATATCTATATTCATCTATTATTTTCTTTTTGCCACTGGGAAGTAGTTTATCAGTTCGCTACCCTTCCATTTGGCCTGGCTTTGAGTCTACATGTTTCTGATGATTAGACAAAGTTTCCATCAGTCTTCTCCTTTCACTCAACATTCTTTTACATGGATAATTGACTTATTCTGACTTTTTCATATACTCAGTCTCTTACAAACATACTCAGTTCACCAACCAGCTTCTACATTTTTAGATGAATCAGTCACAACTCCAACTCCCATTTTGTACCAACACATCTGAAGTTTTGGTTTAACACATTTCAAGGTACACTTCAGCCATTTCAAGCCTTAGTCTCCTGTACATAGTCTTATGTCTTCTACACCCACTGCCATAGACACCCTTTCTGTTTTGGGGATGACAGCTTTCTTCCATGAAGTCATCCTCATATGTCACACCTCTAATGGTACCCCGCTTCTCAGTGGTGTCTGACTTTATACCCATTGTCATGTAGCTTAACTATTTCTTTCATCAATCTCGACTTTCTCCAGCTTTGGCTGAATTAGGAATTTATGAAAGCAGAATCTCCTTTCTTCCTCATCCTATAAACTATCTTTCACAGTTGCCCCTCTTTTCGGTTTACCCCATTATGTTGACTTTCACATTACTATTACCACCATGAAAACATCTTCTAATGGCAACCTTGATTGTTAAACATTTTTTTACCTGATAATTATTTCAGCTAGATACTTTTTTCTCTACATAACAGACAGTTATTACCGTATGTCACTGCCAAAAAAGATTCTGTGCATGCATCAAGCCTCTCAATCCTACATATAATAACATGTATTGCACCAGTGTATAATGCAACCACTATTAGACTATAGCCATACACCAGTAATATGGTGACATATCCTCCATGCATAGTACTGACCATGCACATTGTATATAACAATGAGTCAAAACAGACCCCAAAGTAGGGAGGAAAGGAGGGTGGTTATGTGAAGAGATGAGTAGCTAGAACATCATATTGATAAGATTGTGGATGGACCAACGTAGATAAAAAAATTAAAATGATGAGTTCCTTTCATAATATAGTGACAAAAAAAGGAATATTCATGGAGCATTTCACCCATTTGTGAGAGGATTCAGTGGATCATCATTTAGTATGAAACCACATCCATCTCATGCAGGAACAACCTTTGCCCATTAGAAGTGGTAGAGCAAAGTACTTACAAAAGAACCTCCTGTGTGTTGCTAAAGTGTTGCACAATAAAGACTGCTTAACTGGTCTATATAGTTGAGGGGATTGGCAATGTTTGTATTCCTAATGTGAGTATGGTAATAAGTCAAGCCATAAAGCATGTAAGAAATAGTTACCAGAATAAGCAGGCACAGGGACAAATTATCCCAGATCTGTATCCCAAAAAGAATGGAACACCTAACAGCTGGCATAACCATCAGGGATAGTCTGTTTCTTAGAATAGCAGTTGGCTTATACTACATTTCCAGATAAACATCCAAGCTCTACTTCTAATTTATGATTGCATCTACTGGTCTCATACCAGTGGAATTACACTGACCAAAAGGAGAACCCTTCATATCAGCCTCCCCAGTGGCTTAGAACTAGGGCACCAAGGGTTCTCCCAATCTACTAGAATTGAATCTACGGCCTTGATCACCCGATGATATATATATATATATATATATATATATATATATATAGTACGTGTACGTACGAACCGACGTACCGGTACGGTACGGTAGGTAGGTAGAGTACGTAGTACTAACAACTAACCTAACCTAC
>NW_013668552.1:124875-127017 GCF_000517525.1 Limulus polyphemus
TACGACTTACGTACGTATACGTACCTATACTATATTATATATATATATATATATATATATATATATATATATATATATACGGTGCTGAACCAAGCCCGTAGGCTAGGTGTGAAGCTGATACACAATCCCATAGTGTACAAACCAAAGATAGCACCTTAACTGATGAGAAATAGGAATATGGAGATAGGGAATCAAGATATCTACCATGGTCATCCACAGTCCTTGAGAAAAACCCACCTGGGTGTGATAAAAGACTACAGAGAAAGTACAGGAGACAGTGGTGGTGGAGCAAGGAAACGGATGAAAAGTCCTTCTGACAAAACTTGGATCACCCGAGAATTGGTAGTGAAAAACCCAACACGGGGGAACAAAATTGGCCAAACATGTCCCTATTGGACAGAAAAAGACCTGTTATCACTAGGATTGTTGGCAGCAATGAACATGACATTGAGACAAACAGTGAAATTTTGAACCCCTAGTTGTATGAACTGGTAAAGGATGAGACGATGCAGGACATGAAATAATTATGGGAGAGGTCACAGGATCAGAATGAGACAAACAAGCAACCAAAGACTAAAGGGTCTAAAGTGGTCTCACAGATTCTACACACATGATTCCAAGGATTGAGGAAAATCTCCAAAAACAGACTGATGGAGAAAAGGAGCCATATGTAAGTCACAAAGATAAGTGGAAGGCAGATGGACCTGTGACAAGACAGCATCTTTCCCAATAAGATCCAAACAGCAGTGAAACCACATGTGAAGGGATAGGGCTGATTAGGACAATCGTGCCAATCTGGAGGTAAGGAGTGAAAGGGTATCCCCTGAAAACCCCTCAGTGGAGTGCTTCAGAATGGAGGTGTATGTTGGACAAGTACTGTAGGAGAGCTGTAAGGGGCAAAAGTGACTCCAACTGCTGGGAGATAAGAGAGGGTTGATTAGCCTGCTGATAAACCAAAGCATAATGATCATTAGCACATGAAAATCGAGGAATGCTAACACCAGCCCTCAACTGAGAAACAAAATGCTCAGCATGAACCCTGGTTTCAGTAGAATCAGTAAAGTCACATGTGTCAGAGGGGTGTGTTGCACTCCTATTGATGCATGATAATTTACATGGTTGTTGCATGATGATTTACATGCAAGACATAGCTGAACCACATTGATCGTAGGATATGTTGGTGTTCAAGGCTTGTGGCATGCAGAAAATTTGTTGCATATAGAGAGCAGCACTGAATGAGAATAGCTATCCATGTGAGAGAGGTAACATATCATATTGGAATGAATACTTACACCCTTTACAGGTACACGGTTAACCCTATCGGCACAGGTACCCTTTACTGCGCATGACACAAAGTTTTAGTGTCTTACATTCAAAATTTTATTAAACTACTTTTTGTTTATGTTATACCAATTAGAATAGCATAACAACTTAGCTAATAATCCATATTTTAATATTATACAAGTTTTAAGTTCTTAATTCTAAAATGAAATATATATAAAAAATCCTGAATTTCCACTAGTGTAACACACATGACAAATTTTGTCTTAGCATGTCATCATCCCTATTTTATCCATCACCCCTTGAAAATGTACGAAATTACGTAAAATGATCTCTATAAAATTATTATTGCTCAAACAGGCCATAATTTTTATGGCCTTTAATTTTTGTTTTGTTACAGAGCTATCAATGCAAAAATCAGACCCTTCCTGCCACACCCACCTGCCACATCCTCTCTTTCACAATTGGTTGATATTTCTCTCTTATGTTTCATTATATATTATTTATAACCAATAGAAAGTCAAGGTTTTCATCTATCAAATGGCGTAGTGTATAACATTGTGTTTTGAACAGAAAACCGTCAATTTCACTCAGAGTAGCAACATCTTTTCCGTGGGAAAGTTAATGACTTGGATGAATTTCTAACGGCTCTTGTCCCATAGTTAGAAAGCCAGGAAAGTTTTTAGGAGTAGGTGAATTTGTCTACTTTTTGCATGTTATTAGTCTATATTCTTTGGTGTATTATTTAATTAAATAAAAATTGCAAAGTGCTTTACTATAATCACTAAAAAAAAAAATATCAGGCTTAACTCTCCTTGACAATAGAGGGCAAGAAAAAGAGAAGATTGGGTAAGTACTTTA
>NW_013668552.1:127027-134031 GCF_000517525.1 Limulus polyphemus
CATATTTATTCTTTATTTATTATTATAAAAGTAACTAAAATTAAAAGTATGGATTTTTTAAAGTTATTTAAGACTATAATAGGTAAAATAAGTAATAATAATAATATAATTAAAATTGTTCACGTAGCACGCATGCAAGCAGCTCGTGGGTGATGTAATTTGATATTGTAACGTAAGCTGTACGTTCCCCAAGTGAGTTACAACTTATAATGGCGCGGATAGCGGTTAGACATGGTTCAAAGAGCAATAAAACAATAAAATTTAATTATAAATAAATGTATAATGTTACGAACTTAGAGCTACTTAGGATAAACAAATGTAATTTCATGTTACAATTTGAAGTCATACTAGTAAGAAAAGAAGGTTAATGTAGGTTTATTTCAATTTTTTTGGGTGGTTATGAGGTCGGTCAAATCGACCAATCCCGTTTTGAGATAGGGTAGAGAAAATAACAGATAAAATATATAGTTTTACTGAAAAATAACGTTTCAAATGCATTCAGGAGGTTTTAGGGATTACACAAAGAAAATTCGAGATTTTTGAGATGAGGAAAAGTATTTTTGATTTTAACATGAAAATAACTTTGCACATGGACTATTCAAATCAAATACTCAATATATTCATGAACAAATCTTTTTTTTTATTTTATTAAAAATAATTCACTAAGAAATATGTTTTTTGTATGTGAAAGACTTGTAATATTAACTGAGAGACTGCCAAATTTCAGTAAGATATACCCAATATATTGAGAGTTATAAGTATTAAACTTATAAAGACTTTAAATGAGTACAAAATGTCATGTGACTCGGTCAAGTTGACTGACCCCATATTGAGAGGGTTAATCCCTTATGAATAAAAACAAGAGAGACATTTGTCCTAAAGATTTGTCTGACAAGAAATGCAAGATCCAGAAACAAGATACAGGTTCAGAATGGGTTGAAGATTTTGAGGATTTGGGGGATCCATAATGAAAGGAGAAAAATTTAGTGCCCACTGACCACAACCACCATGGGGTCCTATGAGGGGACACTACAATGCCAAACAAAGACACTGCAGCAACATCAGGGCTTCATGAGCACTATACCCAAATACCAGCATCAGACACAATGTCCACAACACCAGTTGAGAATGCCCAACACTGGTACACAGTTGACCTTAGTCCAACAGGACCAGCCAGTTGACTCTGGGGGACCACCCCAAAGCCACCCGACTACAGAAATTCAAGGTCAAAGTGGGGTGTTGCATTGTCCCAAACACCACTCTCCCCCCCTTCACAGGTCACCATGTATGGCAAACATATGGGTGGATGTTCAGATTGCAGAGGAGGTAACTGAAAATACAGAACCTATCCTGGGAAGTCCTCTCACCACATACAGGAATCCACCTCGACGGGATCATGTGTAACAACCCTCTGCTTTCTTCCATTAGCTGTACCTAATTTAGAAGTGGTACTCTAGAGGGAAGGCAGGTGGTCAACACCATCCAACAACTCCTCTTGGAATACTCTTTACTAATGTAAAATGGGAATGGTCATCACATTATAATCCTTCCATGGCTTAATGGGCAAGCATTTTTGGTGATGGCGAACCTGCAGATTAAATGTTGAGTGCCTTAACCACCAAGTCATACCAGACCTTATTATCTATTACACACTGTGACAAAAATGTCTATTAGCTTTAATACATGGTCTAGTCACAATAATTTTAAAGAAACAATTAGTTTATTAAGTATTAATCATATTTTCAGCTTGTTAAAGGTTTTGCACTATGTTATGTAGATCATAAGTTTTCCTGTATAACAGTTTACATTCAATAAAAGTTATAATTTTTCTATACTGAAAATGTATTTTCGATGGGTACTTCCCTCTTCTCACAATATTAGCTATTCTTGATCATTGCTGCCCTCTATATGAAAACGTTTTTATTATGCATGCCACAAGCCTTCTGCACCCCCCTACTGGAATCAAATGATTCAAATTTGTCTCTCATGCAAATCATCATGCATCACTTCTCCACCAATAGGAGAATAGTACACTCACGTGATGCATATGACTCCCTCTATGTGCCTCTACCAACCTATCACTTCAAAGTTTGGCAAATAACGGAAGCATCTTAAGTGACTGGAGAGGAAGGGTGGGAAGTGTGAATGGAGGGAATTACCTTTATGAAATACATTTTCAATATAGGAAAATAACTTCATATACGGTACTTTTCTCCACTCACAAGATCAGCTAGAATCCCATATTGATTAAGAGGATGGACCGGTGCAAGGGAAGAACAGATGTACACCCTGAAAGCATCTGAAGGATATCTTTGTAGATGCGAGAATCATATCTGAAAAGGAAGAACCACACCACTTCTGATCCAGGGATATTTTTTGTCCCTATGTCGAATATGTAAGAAATTATGGCGGAAAATGAGAGTACATCCAAGTGGGAGAGAATGTGGTAGGAGAGTGATCCTAACCAGAGAAAGATATAGTAACTCAATCGCATATTAAGAAAAGTGGGTAAATGAGGATGGGTCCCATAGTATAGTGGCTACGACATGGCGGACCATACTAAGTAAGTCAACGACATCCAAAACCTCCTCACAGGGTACTGACATACACGCAAGGGTATGATGAAGAACATACTGTCTTCACCATGAACCTAAGAACCAAGGAATTGAGAACCACTCTGATTCCTGGGAATTACACAGGATTAGCTCTGAGTTATAGATCTGGGAATTTGACATCCAGTATCAAAAGGAAGTATATCACATGCAATAAACTCCCGCGATTGTGAAACAGATCAGAACCATCCAAAGGGCAATAAGATCCACTTAATAAGAGAGAATGAGGGAGAGCCAAAGACAGAACAGGAATAGTCCCATGTATCCCTGCTGTGACCCACAACACAGAAGGAGGAAATCAAGGGAGGAAGATAGACAACCCTAAACCAGCCCACGGGGTACTGACATCCACATGAGGGCAGGATGAGAGCTCCCAATCGAAGGGGGGAACTGCATTCTGATGTCTCACTCCATTGTATTGTTAATCGCAAACTGGAGGATATTATTTCATCTACACCAGCAGAACACCACCGTCCGGTTCTAAACTGAATGGTTATAGCCATCTTATGTGGAACCCATCCAGCAGGGTGCCTTCATGGTCAACCACCCCAGTGGCTTGGACCTGGTAAGCAGTAATAACTCCCATAATCCACTAGAAGAAAAGGGGGACTGATAATGTCAGAGAGCCCGGAGGAGCAATGACACCCAAGACAGTGCAATGGGTGATCATGAAAAGCAGACCATACAGATTTATTCAATTAAGGCATGGCAGGGATGGGCAGCTATCCCCTTCTGCTTTACCCATGAAATCCATGGGTGGTATGGTCAGGGACAGGCCTATTTATGAAGCAAATATCATGAGGTTATTCACCTACAAGTGATCTTGTGAAAAACCCCATCTCAAAAGTGAGCATGTGAAGCCGTGGTAATGAAAATGCTAGTCAACATGGTGTACAGTGCAGATTTAGAGTCAAAGAATACCTGGCCAGGCACCATTTTCCAAGGAGTGGGATCCATCTAATGAAGGTATGAAGAATGGGACCCTGAAAGAAAAGAAAGTATTAATAAAGACTTACCCAGTGTCAGAGTCACACAGTTGGAAGATAAAAACCAGAGGAAGCCGAAACCAATTTGAGAACTAATGCTATCTCAAACACTAATCCAGATGAAAAAAGAAAGACATCTGAGTGCAAGTGCTGCCAAACAAGAAGTGATAGTTCGGTAGAGGCACATAGAGGAAGTCACATTCATCATACTATTCTCCTATTGGTGGAGAAGTGGTGCATGATGATTTACAGGAGAAACACATTAGAATCATATGATTCCAATAGGGAGGTGCAGAAGGCTTGTGGCATGCATAATAAAAAAGTTCTCATATAAAGGGAAGCAATAAACAGGAATAGCTAATCTTGTGAGTGGAGGGAAGTACCGTATCAGAAATAACTTAATCCTAAATTCTTGTACCTGAAAATATCTATTATATTAAAAGAAAAGCAGTTTGAAAATATCTTTTAAAAACTTAACCTGAAAATAGGACAATTAGTTTCATATGAAGGTAACTGATTAGTTGAATGCAATTGAAGTACCAAGTGATCTCTTGTTGTCAATAAGTTCTTTTGTATTATTAACTACAAGTTTGATTTTTTTTTAAATCTCTTAAATCTCAATGCCACAGAAAAGTACAACAGTCACATTATACAATCTAAGTTTAAACTTTCCACATAATTTAAGTGGTATTATAAAGCAGTTAAACTAATTTCATACTTTATGCAATTGCTATTGCTTTATATAAGCTAAAACCATACAGAACACCAAAGTTTCTAGCACTAAAAATTGAATCAAAAGCATAATTTTCAAACTTGCAACACACCTATTCTACATTTGTACCGGCTTCCTTTCTTATTCGCTAGTTCAACTGGCTGTAGCTTTTCCTTAAGGTAAATAATGTAACATTAAAGGACAGCAAGGGACCTTTTGGTCCATCTAGACTGTTCTATCAACTAAATTAAACCAAACTCTTAAAAAAAACTCAGCTCTTATCATTCAAATGTTTATAAAGCTTTCCCTTATATTAACTGCATCCACCACAATCAAAGGCAACCCATTCCAGAGGCCAACCATCCTGTTAGGAAAATAAATCTGTCTTGGGTGAAGATGACTTCTTCCTTGTCAAAATATATAATTGTATCTCCTAATCTTTCCATTTGCACCATTAAATTTGAAAAATGTTGATACATCAACATTATTAATTCCCTTAACTATCTTAAATACCTCAATCAGATCCACTCTAACTCTTCTCTTTTCAAGAGAAAACAAATTCAGAGATCTTGCCCTATCCTGAAATGATAACCTTTCCATCCCAGATATAATTACACTAGCCTTCCACTGAACTCTTTTCAATAATTCAATGTCCCTTCTGCAGTAAGGAGCCCAAAACTGAACACAATATCCCAAACGTGGCCTAATGAATGACTTATACAATAACATTATAGCTTCTTTAGGCTTTGTATTCATGAATTCTGTAAATACAACCTAAATTCCTATTTGCCCTGTCACTAGAAACTGCACAATGCTTGGATAACTTAAGAGATGATCAACCAGAACACCAAGATCTTTTTCTTCCATAATACTGTTACAGTTATTTCCATCAAAATTATACTGAATTCAAATTGTAATATCCCACATGCATTACCTTGCTTCTATTAGAATTAAAAACCATCTACCATTCATTCACTCAACTCACCAAATCCATCTGTAAGGCAGTAGAACCCCTCCTCACAGCCAGAAACATCCAAAACTTCATTGTAATCAGTAAATTTATGTGATCTATTGACCATTCTTTCATCTATGTCATTTATTGTAAAGCAAGAAAGAGCAAAGGTCCTAATAGTAATACTGAGCCTTGAGGTATTTCACTTGTAACATTAATCTAGTTTGGCTAACTGTTTATATTATAACCCTCTGCCTTCTTCCATTCAGCCAGTTTTCTATCCAATGAGCCAACTTTTCTCCCACACCTACAGACATAACTTTTTTTAACAAGCCTTTTATATCGCATCTTGTCAAAAGTTTTCTAAAAATCCAGATATACCACATCCACACCAAGCAATACTTCTATCTACATAAACAGTAACTTCTTCAAAGAAAGTCAAAAGGACTAGTAAGGCAAGATTTTCCCCTAGTGAAACAATGCTGACTATCCAACAAAATTTTAAAGTTTGTTAATTGACTTTGCAAAGTATATTTCATCACTATTCAAAAACTTTTCCCACCAATGATGTGGGACTAATACTAATAGGCTTATAAAAAATATAAGTACTTAGATAATGTTTGTCACCTAAAAGGGCTTTTCATTATTGCAAAATAAATAAATATTACACTCAATAATTCCAAAATGATTTCTATTGTCATTGTTTTCAAACATGATATAGTCAACACAAGTCAACTTTCACTCACTCAGTAATCCTCATAACGACAAAACTTGAAGTTCCACAACTACAACTTAAAACCCTTGTTTCAACCATTTTCTTACACTTTAAAAATTCAATTATCAACAGGAAATTTTTGATAATCAATATTAGAAACTACTTCTCTCTCTCTCTTTTTTTTTACGAACCAACATTCAACGATTTACTAAGGTCCTTACAACTTGCACCAGAGTGACCGGACAATAGCTCGTAGTCGTAGGTACTTTTTAAAAATTTCTTTTCATACTAACTTAATTAAGCCACGGGGTAAGCCTACATCTATTTACTTCAGAGCTAAAGATGTAAATTTCACATATTTTCAACTTACCAACTGAGTTTAGAAAGTCCATGACACTGGGTCACCGATAGCCAAAACAAAACTGACACTGGCAACGACAAACTCACACGGCAACACTGACACTATTTAATTTAATATATTTACTTTTACTATAGTTTTGAAATAGAAGTTGAGTTTAGCCTTGTCTGTAAACTGGGAACCAATATTAAAATACATATATTTGGTACATATCTGTTCTGTTTTCGAATTTATTCACTTATACGTTTGAACTAGTCCCCTAGTACTAGAAGTAATATACACTATTCCCAGAACGTCACACAGCAAAGAACTTACTAATAAAAAGTATTTAGACTAATATCAAAATGAAAAAGAAAAGGTTACCTTTAATTTTCATGACATATTTTTAGAAAGGGCAAAAAAGTACTTCGTCTTAAAAATAAAGTTTAAAATATTATATAAGACATTTTAGGGTTATGATTATTTTATTTTAGGAATTGTTTTGTAATTTTTCGATTAACTTATCTTAAAACTTGCAGAATAACTTTTTCTAATTTGGTTTTCAAAGTTAAAAGAAGGAAAACCCGAGGTTAGTATGTAATTACTAATATGGTCTGAGAATTTAGGTATTTTGGGCCAAAGAAATCGTATACACAGCGTGGTAACAAGTAAATAGACACCACCTTTTCA
>NW_013668552.1:134987-142648 GCF_000517525.1 Limulus polyphemus
GAAAAAGTAGGTGTCTATTTACTTGTGACCACTCAGTGTATATGATATCTAGTTGTTGCTCTTGGAAAGTTACATGGACGAATAATATATGATAATCTTAAAAAGTGATAATAAAATGCCCACCCCTAATAGCCAGCGATTAGTCTAAAAGTTTATTGCTTGTTTGTTTGTTTTGAAGTTTTGAAGCTACGCAATGGGCTATCTGTGCTCTGCCGCTGTGCCACTTGGGGGCCTAAAGGCTTATAACGCTAAAAACTGGTTTTCGATATTTGCAATGGGCAAAGCATACATATCCCATTAGGTTGTTTCGCGCTTAACAACAAACACAAAAATCTAAAAACCAAATAAAACAAAGAGTGGACTTTTATATAAGTATTCCACAATAAAAATTTGAACTTTTCAATTCTCATGTTTAAAAGGAAACTTATAAAATATTTAGTTGAGAAAACTTGATATCGAAAACAATTCTAAACACGAAAAAGCAAGAGATTTATTGTTGTTTTATGACTCTCTGATTAATAGATTTCTCTAGGATTCCTTACGATACATATTAATAAATATTTAAAAGCCAAGCAAGTTTATATGTTATTTTCTGATAATAATGACAACAGCATAGTAGCTACTATTTTAGTCAGTTGATAAAACTTTATCATGGCTAATAGTGACAGTCTGGAAATGTACTTGTCTCGAAACTTAGTTCAGGTACTGGCATCTTAGGGTTGAAATTGTCACAAAAATTATCAACCAGTTTCATTTTTGTAATAGATAAGGTATATTTCTGCAGGAAAACCATCCACTGCTCACCACTTTGGATTCGAGAACATTAAAAAATACACATTGAGGAGGAAGTCATACCCGTGAATGTACAAGTAGTATTAAATGTTGTACTATAAACTCAATGTAATGTATTATCACTATCTGCTGGGGTGATGGAACCATACATGAAGCATTGTTTCTTTCCAGAAGGCAGACTGCATTTATTCAAAATATTTATCTGCCCAAACACTAGCATAATCCCGGCGCTGATTTGGTATTTGGCTATTTAGCTTCCTACTGGAATGGTCATCAGTCCTTGAAGTGAAATAGAAATAACGAAGTAGTTGTATAGCTAGGGCTTCTTCATTTACACCATGTCCAAGAATGAATGCACGGCTGCCAGAACATCTGAGATCATTGGTTAAGGATTGCAAATGCAATTTGGCCACAACACTGCAACCCTGTGAGTTGCTTGTTGAAAATATTAATGTGTTTGTGAGATGAGATGGCCATTTGAGTTAGATAGCAATAATATGCCATTATATAGACACAGGTGATACACGTCCTATTAAATATCTGCAGTGACATCTTCTCTAGAGCACTAGGTATGTAGCCAACTCTGAGATACAACGAATGTTAAAGGATGGAATCATGAAACCATCAGAAAATGCTTGGTTATTTCTAGAACAGGGATGGTATGTAAGTTCTATGTTGTTTTTAGATGAGTGAGCACAGTCATCCAAATTGACATCTTTATGATGTCACGGAAATATCAATGTCTAGATGCATTGAAAAGTGCTCTTTTCTTAAGTACATTAGAGCTGGCTTCTAGATACTGGCAAATCGAGCTGGCCAATGAGATCAGAGCTAAGACCCTTTCATTTCTCCAGGTGTTTTTATGAACATCACATAATTCATTTCATTCAAGTAATACTACTACCAATTTTATGAAGTTTATTAAGCATACATCTAAAGAACTAAATTGGAGAGATTCTGATCTATGTAGACAGCATTTTGGAGTTAGATCACACACATCAGTCATCTTAGATAAGGATGCTGGGATTGAAATAAAAACCAGGGAAGTTTGCACTTAAGCAAATATATGTAAAAGTTTTGGTGACTTTTTGGGATGTAATGGTGTGCCTAGTGACTTAGCAAAGATCACAAATGTCAGAGACTGATCTCAGCTGTTAATAAAATTAGAGATATGTAGTTTTCTAGGCTTTGCATTGTATTACCTAAATTTTGTGACCAGTTTCTGCAAGATAGCTGAACCATTGTTTACACTCACTGAAGGTAAAATATATTTTAGGTTAACTGAAGGATGCTTTAGTTGAAGTTCTGGTGTCAGCATGCTTCAGGCAAGATAGTCTGTTAATCATGGCCATTGATGCTAGTGATTGTGGAATTTAAGTGGTGGTGTTACAGATGCAGAATGGAGTAAAACGTTTGATTGTATATGTTAGTCATATGTCAATAACTTTTGGCTGCAGATACTGCACAACAAAGAAAGTACTACTTACAGATGTAATATTCGTCAAGCATTACCAGCATTTCTTGTATGGTAGGAAATCAACAATTCATGAGGATCACGTGTAACTGTACAGGCAGGAAAATTAATGTTATTAGATGTAATGCATAAAGCACTGAGAATTGGCATGACTGGAAATTGTCATTAGAAGCTCTAATGCATTTGTAAGTTAAAAATATTTTGTGATCCTTTTCTTCTGAGCATCCAGGTAAACTTTAATGATGGTCCTTGATTGGATGTTTATACGAGAAAACAATTGCGAGTTTCAGAAACATTTATAAACAAATCCATTACATCAGGTACTAAGGGTCTTTACATTACTTCTAGTGAAGAGGTTGTGTTCTTATTTTTTATCAGCACAAAGGTGAACTGGGCTGTGATAAATCATAATGGAAAAGTTGTTATTTTACTGGATTTTGGCTGTGTTTGTTTTCCTGTGATGTCAAATGTAGTGGATGGCAGCGTAATAAAGTAACAGTTTAGCAACTAGTACTTGTAATTGTCTTGAACAATAAATATATTGTATTTAAACTGCATCAATCAAGTGTGTATTATTATATGATGTAGTGGCCAGCACGAATATTGATTCAGTTTGATTCAGTCTTATATCAGTTAAATGTTATCTGTAATTATATATTTTATGATACCTAAAAATGGTCAAGTTTATAATCTCACAGGTGGTCGTATAAGAGCAGGGAGCTCAGCTATTAAGAAAGCAAGAGCAATAGGGAAAGTTGCTGTATTACTATATGTGAGTCAATGAGAGGTCTGTTTAATGCTATAGGCCTATAGGATAATATACGATGTATGTTATATGTTTATGTTATTGTATATACCTATGATTGTTAATGTACACTGACATTACATATGCATTGACTCACGTACCAAGTATTACATGTATAAACAAAACAAACAAATAATACAATCATCAGGCACTAAAAGTAAACGAAGAATTGGTCAGAATGACAAGATGTCGGGATTTGAAGTGGAATTGTGTATACTAGCCTGTGTTGCATCATGAAAAAAACAATATTTTCTTATGTTCGGCTTTTAAAGCTGAAAATATTCGTAAATTTACATATGTTTACTGGTAAGATGCCCTACAGTGGCTCAGCAGTATGTCTGAAGGCTTATAATGCTAGAAACTAGGCTTCAATACTCGTAGTTGATACAGCCCTGATAGCCCATTGTAAAGCTTTGCACTTAACAACAAACAATCAAACACTGGTTAAGGAAAATAATTGGTTAGTTTACAGTATATTAAGGAAAAGCAAACCTAACTTGAAATGATTGAAATATTCATAAGCAAGTGAAAATTATTTATATAAAGTAAAACCTCTGACAATAGTTTATTTGTTCTGCTAACAACCAGCATGGAATATCTGATATTTCCATAGCTTTTGACGTAATATGTTCAATATTTGTAAATGAAATGTTTAATAGGCTTGCAGTTCCACTGGATATTTTCTTAACACTTACTTTTCTGTTCAAGTTGCAGTTAAACACTTATTAGTGTAGACTGTGTGTAGGCATGTAAGTAATGTTAATTTAACATTTCTTCGAGTTAGGCTACACTTTGCTTTAGTCAGGAACTAAATTATGTGGAGGTATGATGCTTGTGGTATTGGATTTTCAGAGATTCTGGTTACAGTTTACGAAGTGACTAGCCTAGTTTCAGTTATATGTAGAAAGGTGCAGTTGAATGTTAGCCTCTTTCTTCCCCATTGAACGTGTGCTTTGTTTATAACAAATAACTAGTGGTAGAAGACACATATAATGTGAAAGCTAGCCATGCCAGCTTGTATGGCCGTTATTAGGCAGTGGTCCAACAGGGAAAATGACAATGTACTGGTCATGTGTATGTTTTATACAAATTCTTTTGGATTATGACATCCACAGGTGCTAGAGAAACCTATTTTGTGAAATATATGTATGTATATCTCCTTAAATGGTATTTGACAACAGTGATAACTTTCACATCCTCTTTATGTAAAATATTTCTATAAACTAGATTTTGGTTTGATCCCACTTGTTAAATTCAAATTTAAATTACCAGCTGAACTTCTGACATATCAGGAACTAGGTTAACCAAGAATTTTCAATCGCGATTATAGTTGTATAACACCAAATTCTTCACCCTTCTGGCTCTCTTATTTTCTAGTTTTTTGTCTGAATCCACTACTTATAAGTGATCTTCAGTTGTATCAGTGATTCTGAAGACTACACTGAGGTTTTCAATATTCGGGGAGTGTATCAAGGTCTCCTACATAATATGGAGTATCCACCGTTATTTTTGCTATGGGAAATTTTCTCGCTGCCCCATCAATTAGCACACAGACATACCTTGCCTGTCACCTGATACTAGACTGGTTCTCACTGCTGCACTACTGCACCGAGTCTCGTAGAACCTTCACTTTCTTGTCCCCAAACATAGCCTTCACATATTGGCATATTATTATTTGTTGGCACCACTTTGTCACTTGCTCCCATCACTATTGGCACTGTTGATCCGTTTGCTAATTTCAGCTGACCATTAGTCATGAACTGATCAATCATGCTTGCTTGTATTGAATTTGACAAGTAGTCTTGATTCTCTTTCTTCTGGCAGCAGCATCCATAGTGCTAGTCACTCTTTTCTTGTTTCTTACTAGCACTGCTTTTGTAAATGGCTGTAACTGCTTTATGTTGATGTTTCTCCTGTTGTTTGCTGGTAATGGACTCGCACTCTTTTGCAATGTGCCCCATTTTAAAACAAACATAACATCTCTTCTCCCTTCTGACTATTAACCTCCTGCTTCTAGTCAGCCATTACTGGTTTTAAATTTAACTGGACATTCTTGGACTTGCCAGTTATAATACCTCCATGGGCTTCCATATACAGTTCTGCCAACTTAATCATCTTGTCTACATCTTTTGGTGCTCTCTCATTTAGGAACAGTGACATTTCAGTTGAACACATGGTCATGAACTGTTCACGTACTAATAGGTCCCTCAAAACTATTTTCACACATGGCCATGTCAGTCCATCTGGTGAAATATCGCCGCAGACGTGCCACAAACTGAAATACAGTTTCTTCAGTGTCGGTTTTAACTCCTCTGAGCTTCCAATGAAAACCATCTTCAGTAAGTTCATTTTGTTTCAGTAAAGCTACTTGTTATTTGTCATAATTCATGGTATCTTCTGACGTCATGCCTGAATATACTTGTAGGCCTTTTCCTGTGAGAAGTGGGCTGAGACAGACTGCCCAGTCACCTTTCTCCCAGTTCCGACTTTGGGCGAATCTTTCACATCTCTACAGGAAAGCATCCATGTCATCTTTATGTTCATTAAATTTGGGCAGCTTGGGTCGGCTAGCCCTGACTCCATTGTCATTCTTGGGTCCTTCTTCTTTCAGTTAGGTGAGTTTTGCAATATCAAAATTTGCTTTTATTCTCTCTATTTCTAGTCTCTCCTCTCTCTCTTTTTCTTCTTTCTCATTTCGTATTCTCATTCTCTCTATTTCTAGTTTCTCCTTTCTTTCATTTTCTTCTATCAATCTTTTTCTTTCTTCTTTCTCAATTTTTATTCTCATTCTCTCTATTTCTAGTTTCTTCTTTCAGTCTTTCTCTTTCTTCTTCCTCAATTTGTCTCTTCTGTTGCTGTTCTTCTCTTTCCAGTTCTTGTTGTTGTTGTTTAACATTCCCCTAGTTCACTGTCTTTTAACCCAAATTGAGCACAAAGCTACACAATGGGCTATCTGTGCTCTGCCCACTGCTGTGCCACTGGGGGGAAGGGGCAAAAATAATTGGAAGCTGACTCTCAAATTATCTGGAAGTAACCTCAATATTACCGGAAATCCAAAATAGATTTAGAAAATATAGACAAACAACTGACCACTTGGTCAGATTAACATAAACCGTTACTGAGGGCTTCCGCAAAAACGAATGCACTGTCGCATGCAGTGGCGTAGAAAAAGGGGGGGGCAAGGGGGCAGTTGCCCCCAGGCACAAGTGTGAGGGACGCAAAATTTCCTCTGGCCTATAATGCCTATTGATCACTAATTATACCCTGCTCTAGGATATAGCACAACTGCCCTACGTTAAGTAAATACGACACATTATTTGTGTGTATTACGCTTGCAGTTTTAACTTTTAAAAGCCGTCCACTGAAATACAATGAGATCGAACTGATTTACAGAAGTAAATTACACTATTCCATCATTCATCTGTAGATCAAATACAAGTCCTAGAGTACAATGTACAAGTAAGTGTATGTTCAACAAAAAGAAAATACGAGATTGATGTAACATATTAACTGGTGTGCAAGATTGGCAATATATTCAACAGGCAAGGCCTAGATCTAAATCTTGTAAACATTATAGGCCTAATGCTTAGACTTTAGGTCTAATTGCAGCTATAACTTTATTTCTAGACCCTAGGTCCACCATCATACAAATTGTAGCCTATATTACAGGCATACTTAGACCTATGCTAACTATTAAATTAGGCATTGCACTGGGACAGATCTAATGACTAAGTTAATAGATCTAGATGTAACATTTGTTCTAAAAGTTAGGTCTAATAAATCTAAATCTAGAAATGTTGAGGCAGGGTTATATCTAGATCTGGGTAGATTCAATACAAGGTGCTTTCAATCTATGCACACAAATCTAAGGTCTAGTTTAGATAGCTAAATTTCTGTCATTATTATTACATCTAGATCCAAACCTAAGACTGAAAAGATGGAAATAACACATTTAACATTAATGTTAGATATAGATGTACCAGCAACTTAATCTAGGAACTGTAATCTAGCACCACTAATTAGTTATTCTATATTTACTTTTTCTCATTCTATCAAAACCTTTAATATTAAATATAGCCTTTGAGCCTCTAGGCTTATATTATGATTACACCCTTCTCCACAGTGTGTGTAATTTTCATTCGAGCAATTTCAGACTTGTCTCCTATAGTGTTTGTGCAGTTAAACTTATCGAGTTTTTAAATGTGATTTAGGAATTCCCAGTAATTTATATAGTACTCATAAGCATGATTTACCAGCATATACACTCATTTGTATTGATTTTCTTACTGTTATGTCACATTAATTAACATGAGTATGGGTGGTCTCAATAATGAGAGTTAAAGTGAAACCAGGTCCAGATGTACCTAACTAGTCCTGAGTTGCAACTATAATTGTATAATTTAAATATAATTTGTGGTTAGGGACTTAGGAAAGTAGAATGCTTCCTTTCATATGACAATTTGCATGTTGCAACTAAATAGTGTAGTCAGTATTTATTAATTTATTCTTTTAGACCATTATGTCGAAAAAAGAAAGTGGGGAACAAGGACGCAAAAGACGTGCACAATTTGCAGCTTCGATGGTGGAGTC
>NW_013668552.1:143688-146189 GCF_000517525.1 Limulus polyphemus
ATTTATGTACTTTATACAGAATAAAGAAAAAATACGCTGCCAATATTGAGAAATCAATAAGCACAAACTTAGAAGCGGATGGAATTTTATTGAATGATTGTTGTTCACAATGTTATGATAATGCTGCTGTCTTGTCAGGTCATCTGTCAGGCGTTCAACAAAGAACTTTGAATGAAAATCCAAAAGCAGTGTTTATAAACTGTGACAACCATAGTTTGAACTTAGCATGTCTTCATGCTGCAACTCAGGAAACAACAGTTATTACCTTTTTTTGGTATAATTGAAGCCATTTATAATTTCTTTTCTCATTCAACAACTAGATGGGACTAACTTCAGCAGGAGCATAAGATCTCTGTCAAGCATCAATCAGAAACACGGTGAAGTGCAAGAGAAAAGGCAGTAAAAATTGTACATGAAAAGCTAGATGAATTGCTAGGACTGTTAGAGCAATTAAGTGAGAATGGCAACACGGCTGAAACAAAATGTGGTACTCATAATATTCTGCAACGCATGCTTACATTTGATTTTCTTGTACTTTTGGATTTTTGGAGAAATCGTTTATCATCTATTAATCGAGTGCTGAGAACCCTTGCTACGCCACTGAATTTTCCTCTTGTTACCTTCCCTAAGATTGTTATTGGCTATTTGGTGGCCATGTTGGCTTCTTTGTAGACACAGGAAAAGGGCATCTCTTCCTACATTCATCCATCTGGTCAAAGCTTTAGAACATCCCTCCTTCCATGCTCTCACTGTGGATCCAGACATCTTCTCATTTACATCATAAATAGGTGGAACAGCATGTTCGGAATATCTCTGGCGGCAATATTCAGGTAGAATTGAGTCAGTGTACAGCATACAACACACTCAAAAGATGTGGGACTACTGCAGACTTCCTCATTCCAGCATCTTAATTGAGGTTATCACTTATTGATATAGTTATAATGTTTTTAATGAAATGCCTTAAAATAAACAAATGCTTCAACTACACTTTCTCATGGGCAAACTACAAACTGATGGCTGTGTTGCAAAATATTGAACAAATGTTTCGACTAAGCTTTCTTATGAGTTAAGTTATAGACTTGCGGACGTGTTGCAAAATATTAGTTGTGAAATGCTAACGAAAGGTGAACGTTCAACACACCTGTCAAGAATAACTCACATTGTTTAAACATCGTCTGCATATCAGTGAGAAGTGAGAGGATTCTCAAGTCAGATGATTCCAATTAGATGGTTGTGTAAGTCAAAACGCAGGTGTTCACGGATGTGAATGTATGAACAATTGTAATCTGGTCGGAAAGATGTTTATTCAAGACAGACTAGACAGTATGAGAAATTATATGCATAGCTTGATCAAGGTGTAATAGAGGATAGTAGTGGTCCTTATGTATCACCTATGAAGGACGGTGGTTTGAGGCTTTGCATGGACTTTCGAAAATTGAGCTCTATTACTGTCAATGACCAGTAAGCAGGAGACGTTGGATAGGTTAGGTAACAGTAAATGTTTTTCGTCCATGGACTTGTAAAGTGGTTATTAACAAGTAGAGTTAAAAAAGAAGACAAAGCAAAAACGGCTTTTGTATTACCTTCAGGTAAACACCAGTACAACAGAATTCCATTTGGTTTATGCAATGCTCCCTCTACGTTTCAGCGATTGATGGACATTGTATTATCAGGATTGCAGGATTCATTGCTTTTTCAGCACTTTTGAAGAACATTTAGAGAGATTGGGACACATATTCGGTAGACTCTGTAATTATAGTGTAAAGCTAAAACCAAGCAAATGCTAATTTAAAAAAAAAGAAGTAGAATACTTGGGTCGCTTGGTAACCACAGAAGGTGTAAAACTTGATCCAAAGAAATCTGAAGTATAGTAAAAATTATCCAGTGTCAAAAAAAGTAAAAGATAGCCACGCATATCTGAGTTTTGTAGGTTTTTACAGAAAAATTATTCCACATTTTCAATGTTAGCCAAACCTTTAACAAAATTGACTAAGTCTCACCACAAGAATATTTTCTTGTTTGGCTGCCACTATACAGATAAATGCTTTACAATGGAAGTGTCTCAGCTTATCGAATTATGCCTTTCATTTAGAACCTTAAATTTTATATAATAGATGGTTCTACTTTTTGACAAGTCAAAATGATGATGTAGTTCTACTACTATTTATATTACCAGCTGCAAAGTTGATCAGGTTCTAAATCTTTTATGACATCAAGTACCAAGTTATCCAATTTAAGTAAGCAGGCATTTTGCTATATGGTCCTAGGCACAGAAATTCTAGCCAGAAATATATAAAATACATATGAGGAATTAATTTATTCTTCCGTTGCTTGTTTGTTTGTTTGTTTCGAATTTCGCGCAAAGCTAGCCGTCCCTAATTTACCAGTGTAAGACTAAAGGGAAGACAGCTACTCATCACCACCCACTACCAACTCTTGGGCTACTCTTTACCAACGATAGTAGGATTGTACCGTCTACACTTTAACGCCCCCTACGGACC
>NW_013668552.1:146199-149602 GCF_000517525.1 Limulus polyphemus
GTAAGACTAAAGGGAAGACAGCTACTCATCACCACCCACTACCAACTCTTGGGCTACTCTTTTACCAACGAATAGTAGGATTGACCGTAACATTTTAACGCCCCCACGGCTGAAAGGGCGAGCATGTTTGGTGTGACGGGGATTCGAATTCGCGACCCTCAGATTGCGAGTCGAGCGCCCTAACCTCCTGGCCATGCTGGGCCCTCTTCCTTTGCATAACTTCTGAATGATGGAAGTGTAATACGTTTCATCTCGTTACTTTCTATCATCTGCATCAAGGGCAACCATTCATTAATTGTGGCATTTGTTACAAGAGACTGCGGACTTAGTATTAATGCAAGCATTGACTTTGTATCTTTATCAGCCCAAATTATGATAAAAGTTGAATTCTCTCTCATGCTCACCTGAGTAATCTATTACCATGGTAATGGCGTCATTGCTCAAGAACACTAAAAAATAATGCTCATTTTGACATATGATATGGTGTCAATGGGTGTTCAAAGGCATATGACACAAATATCATGTTAATGACTACGTCACACGGTAGCGGAAGGCGAAGGGAGGGTTGATTTAAATCATTTACCCATTGAAACCCCTCTCCATACAGTACTAGCCCTTTCTGGACCAGAGACATTCCACTGATATTCACTGATTTGTTTCTTCACGCAGCAGAAATACTTAACCAAAGTACATGAAACTGAAAAGTGTCACCTGAAAAGCCAACGTCGAAGAAGAAACTCTACTCAGTTTTGAGAAGGGAAACGGTGAAGCTCTTGATGAAGTTACTACCACTGATGTGACTGTTACCGACGATAGCACATTTCCTGATGAAACAGATGAACCCCACATGAAGCAGAAGCCAACGAGACGGAGACCAGTACGGAAGAAGATACGTCTCGTAAAATTAAGAGACTTTGTTGAATTGTAATTTTGTGTTTGTAATTCTGTACATTTAATTAAGTTATTGTTAATTGTTTTTTTATTGAAAGTGGCTATTGTTCGGGACGAACAATACTAAGGAGGGAGCAGTGTTGCGTCAGCGAGGTCACGTGACTAGTATCACGCCACCTCCTTCTAGGAATATCCTGTTCCTTCATGAATGCTCTAGCGTTTACTAGATATATGTTAGTCTTATATATATAAGACGGTCACAAAGTGACGTAAACAATATATGTGTAATTAAACTGAGTATTGTCGAGCACGAGCACGTGAGACGTTCTTTGAGAATTATAGCGTTTGTTATAGAGCGGAAAGAATAAAGAATAAACCAGTTTTATTTAAGAAAGGACTTGTGTCGCTAAAGTTTCGTCGGAACGAATTTACGGAAAATTAATTAACGAACGAACGGAGACGTAACAATACTATAATGCCATTCCTTTGTTGGCGGGTTCTTTTAAATAATCTGGTGAAAATAATTCAAAGTCCAGCCCACGTAAAATATAACGAATTAACTTACTTCCTCATTTAACGTTTCTTTAAGCTTGAATACTTTTACACTGTCATAAGTCTTTGTAAGTTTACGTTATAAATGACGTTAAACCCTGTCTAACAATACTAGGACTTGTGTAGAACTTACCTGTGCATCTTCACGAAATCACACTGACTGCTTCACACTCTATTATCTTGAAACATCTCTACCTACCTGTACAATTATCTCATATTTAGAATTTCGTTTCGAATATACTGTACAAGAAAAACTTAACGTCAACTTGAAATTTTCTAGGCGCTCTTGGCCTACTTTAACATTATACGCTCACTAGCTAACAAACAAATTACAACATTAAAATATAGCTTACAACAATAGCTTCATAGCTTTGGAAACTAAAACTGATGCTGATTTTTACTCTATTGATGCAAACATCTTTAAGCTTTTTATTTTAACATTTGAATCAAAATTATTTCATCTGCACCATTGTTTTCATCTTTAACCACCAAAATCCTTTTTTTTCTTCATTTTTCCAAATTTGTTTATTACATTCATTATTTCACTATTAACTTTTCTGTATAAATATGTACTTATCATGTATTTTCTCTATGCACATATTCCTTGTTTGGATCTTATTTAGATTTCAGATAGAATTTTGCCTCTTTAAACTTTAATAACTTACTCTTTGTTATATACCGTCTTATTATAAAAACAACTCTTTCCGCATTCTATTTTCACCACAGTACTTTTGTGTTTTGGTAATTCGTACCTTATACACATGTCCACTTTGAATGAATAAAGCTATACTTAGACTTTGGTATTTCTTTTTTTTTTTTGTCAACCACAGTTATTCAATTTAACATATTTTGTTACATTTTCATCTTTATCTGAACTATAACATTCAAAAGAATTGCCAATTATCTAATTTTTTTGATAAAATGTGGTGAAAGCAAGTGGTAACACTTAATTCAACCTTTTCAGTCAAGGCGTTGTTGGTATGATACTGTTGTCATCGAGATCATGTGGTTCTCACGCCCTCTACTTTCTAGAACTATCCTGTACTTTGCGAGTGCTCTAGTATTTACTAGATATAGGGTAGTCTAGTATATAAAAGAGAGTGACAACGTGACGGTAAGGTAATGTTTGTGTAGATAGTGAATAATTGAACTGCAGTCAGAAGTATTGTTGACGTTCGTTGATATAGCGTTCGTTTTAGCGATTGTTGAAAATAAGTGTATCGTAAAGTTGTATTCGGAAAGAATTTATTGTCTGTTACACAAGGAGGATACATTGACCATCGACTTAATCAGCCCCAGACAATGGCAAGCCCCTTACAGAGCCCGCAGCTAAACCCTAATGCAGACATATTCAGTCCCGTTAGAAGTCACATCCCAGATATGAATGCCAGTACTAGGAGTGATCCAGTACGAAGAAAGCCACAGGACTTTGATGGGAAGGCACCGTGGGAAGCATATAGAGCACAATTCGAGCTACTGGCAGAGATGAATGGATGGACAGAGGAGCAGAAAGCTGTATATCTGGCAACGAGCTTGAAGGGACAACCACTGGAAATACTTGGACAGTTGACAGCAGCCGACAGACACAACTATAGAACACTGGTAGAGGCTCTAGAACTTAGGTACGGAACCCAAAACCAGTCAGAAGTCTACAGGGCCAGGTTCAGGACGAGAGTCTGTGCTAAAGGGGAGAGCCTGCAAGAGCTGGCAAAGGACTTGGAAAGCATGGCACACAAGGCCTACCCAACTGCACAACCCAATCTCCTCAAGTTGTTGCTGAGGGATCAGTTCGTAGATGCCTTGGACAGTCCACAACTTAAGATACAAGTGAAGTAAGTACACCCCTCTACCATGCAGGATGCAATGACCAGAGCTCTCGAATTTGAGTCCTACGTTAAGTCCAGCACAGAGGTACCAAGGTTGGTACAGTCATCTGGATTTAAGGCCAGAAAAGGTCTGC
>NW_013668553.1:0-2454 GCF_000517525.1 Limulus polyphemus
AGCTATACCAAACCACTGAAGGATGAGATGTCACTAATGAACTGAGCTATACCAAACCACTGAAGGATGAGATGTCACTAATGAACTGATCTATACCAAACCAGTGAAGGATGAGACGTGAGTAATGAACTGAGCTATACCAAACCACTGAAGGATGAGATGTCACTAATGAACTGAACTATACCAAACCACTGAAGGATGAGATGTCACTAATGAACTGAACTATACCAAACCAGTGAAGGATGAGATGTCACTAATGAACTGAACTATACCAAACCAGGGAAGGATGAGATGTCACTAATGAACTGAACTATACCAAATCATTGAAGGATGAGATGTCACTAATGAACTGAACTATACCAAACCATTGAAGGATGAGATGTGAGTAATGAACTGAACTATACCAAATCATTGAAGGATGAGATGTGACTAATGAACTGATCTATACCAAACCAGTGAAGGATGAGATGTGAGTAATGAACTGAGCTATACCAAACCACTGAAGGATGAGATGTCACTAATGAACTGGGCTATATCCAACCACTGAAGGATGAGACGTGCTATACCAAACCCACACGGCTTTTAGGCTAACACATAATGTCATAGTGAGCGTTTATGACGAAAGAAATGTCATCAAAATTCTCCATTCTATAACTGGTAAAGATTATATTTTGATACAAGCATAATCAGGTAATTTTCTCTGAATTTTAGAGCAGGTGTTATGTTTCTAATTACAGACACCATTGTAAACCGAATGTGCAAATATTATAAACCTGAACCAATCCTCTTGCCTAGACAATAAAGGTTGGATAGAACAAGGATTGTTCCATAAAGCTTATAGTTACTTTGCCCTTTTTCTGTATCATGCCGTCCTGGAGTGAGTTCATAGTCTTTCTGAGGGTGGTATAGAGACATATACAAGTTAGTGGAGTTGGGGGTTATCTCACTTGAATATATATAATGGAATGATCATTGACGTTGGTAACCTGAGAATTGTGGGACACTGCACTGGAACCTTGGTCTGATCTGACAGCGAGATATCATTTTTCACTTGTCTTCGTCCATACAAACGTAAAAAATCCTTTCTCTCTAGCCCAGGACCCAAAAATCGTTATGACAATATATAGAAGCCGGATAGTGGAAGTAAAGTCACAGTTTGGGTGTTTATTGTATGAATAAAGATTGTTGTTTTGTTTGCACATGCCCCCCCCCAGTGGCACAGCGGTATGTCTGCGGACTTACAACGCTAGAATCCGGGTTTCGATACCCGTGGTGGGCAAAGCACAGATAGTCCATTGTGTAGCTTTGTGCTTAATTACAAACAAACAAACAAACAAAATTGTTTGCACACTTGTATTCAGTTGTTTTCCCCGTGATTTCCTTATTCATTTTATATTCTGAATAACATTTCTGGAACCTGTTGTGCTGATACATTCCTGTGGGACATCACTGTATCCAAATATCATACCTTATCATTATGATAAATCAATAGAAGTTAAGTATTTCTAAAACATTAGTCATAACGTATACTCACTGTATATTGGGTCAATTTCAAGTTAAGATTGTGTTTAGTCATGGCGTGTCTTAGCAACACAGTGGATCAATTTCAAATTAAAATAGTGTTTAGTCATAACGTGTCTTAGCAACACAGTGGATCAATTTCAAATTAAAATAGTGTTTAGTCATAACGTGTCTTAGCAACACAGTGGATCAATTTCAAGTTAAGTGTTTCTAAAACATTTTGTCAAGTTTAATCGAAGCAGAATAATTTACTCTCACACACATTATAATATTTTGAAACCAGAGCAAATCGTTGATAATCCAAGAATTTAAGTATTTGCTCGGTTTCAGCTATTAAGTGTGTAATGATGCACACCATTCAAAAATATCACCTTATTCAGAATGGCTGAACACGAAACACAAACGGTCTACAACAACAAAACTTATCTGAGTCATATGTCAGTCTACAAATGTTTAGTTATAATGTTTGGCAATTCTTGCATGGCTTTTCTTACGCTGAAGCGACGAGCGTGCCAGACTATGAATCTTGAGGATCTCGATTCGCGTCCCGTTGGCGCAAAAAAATTCATACTCTGCATTTTGGGGCCTTGGGTAAATTATAAGCGTGAAGGCCCAGTCTCAATATTAATTTAGAATAGCTCAAGAGTAGGCGATGGGTGCTGTTGACTAGCTTTCCTTCTCTCTCTAGCTTATCAGCTCTAACATAGGGACATACAGCGCAGATAGACCTTGTGTAGCTTTGCACAAATATTCGAAACAAACAAACTCTATCCTAAAATAAATTAATTCCTAGTAAAGTAGGCCTTAAACACTTTGTCATGACGTGACTAACAATGTAATTAGTCAATCGTAAAGTAGGCCTTAAACACTTTGTCATGACGTGACTAACAATGTAATTAGTCAATCGTAAAGTAGGCCTTAAACACTTTGTCA